>NC_081265.1:9530000-9709004 GCF_030490865.1 Poecile atricapillus
GGGTTTCAGTCCTAGGGTTATCTCCTCCCTGAAGTAATTACAAACTTCAGCTTTTTAGCAGGCAAGCCCAAATGTAAGCACTTGCCTAATTTTTATTTTAAATTTTCTTTCTAAACCTGTTACTATGACTTGCCTTTGGCTTGTGTACAAATGTCCAGTCTGTAAGCAGAAGGGCTCTGTTCCAGCCAGAGGATGCCTTTTAGTCACTGGAGGTAAAATATCTCTTGAACAGTTCCATAAATAATCCTCATTTCATTTTGCAGGTAATGACCAGGTTGGTTTCTCAGCTATGTCTAGTCCTGCCCCTCAGCTTGCAGGATGGCTTTGCTTCCTGAACAGTTCAGAGAGCAGCTCTTGCCAAAGGCTTGGTTGGACCTGTGCTTGCTGCTGCATCATGTAATGTCTGTATTGTGAAGGGTGTTAAAGGGGGACAAGCTTGGCGTGTGAGGAAAATTATTTCTGAGCATAGGCATCTTTTTTATCTAGTATATCAGAGCCAGAGTTATGATGAAGTACAGAAGCCATCCCAGTAACATGCAGATTTGCCACTTCAGGGGTACCAGGCACTGGGATGAACTGGTCAGCTTTCAGTCTCAGCCTTTGTTCCTACCATCTGTTCCAGCATCTGAAGCATCTCAGCTGCATGCAGGTGTTCCCTGGGCAGTACACAGCAGGTCTGACTGAATGTTCAAAACAACCCCTCTGGCTGTAAGATCTGCCTGAATTTATTTCCTGAGCCATCACAACTGTCATACTCACTCTACCATCTGTTCTAGCAGGGTATTCCACTTAGCAGTAAGAAACCAATTCTAAATCAGCATCACATGCACATATTCTGTATTAGTGTGAGATCTTGAAAGGACCTTTTTCTTCCTGAATACCTAAGCCTTGGCCAAATAACTGTTTAACACATCTTAGTGTCAAGAAATGCTGTCTGTGAATGAGAAAGAGCCAACTTCATAGAACACTGCAGAAAGCCTCTGTGTGGTCATCCAGTCAGAGAGAGAGCTCATTCCATGATTTCACAGCCTGTTCTTGGGCCTTAAAATGGCACCACTACAAGTCCTGTACAGGTGGGCAGATTCCCTGAGGAGGGACCTAAGAACATCTTGGGAGTACCAGAAGAAGGTTCACATCTGACAGCTGTGGGAGCAGCATAGTCAATAATTTTTTTGTTCAAAGCAGTATTTGACAATCTGTCTGGCCCATAAAAAAGATCTAAGTGACTGCAGCTGTCTTCTCTGAACAGATCCTGCAGAGGTCCAGATGAGAATGGGTTAGCACAGGTGTATGGGAGAGCTTTATAACTGTGATGGATTGGAGATTCAGATGAATAATTGATTGGCCATACCTGTTTTCAAGAGACAGCATCACCACATCTCCTGAGGCCAGGAACCAGGAAAGAAAGAGACTAAAAAGAAACCACATGTAGCACTGGGTCCTTAAATTACCTTTGATATCTAAGTGACAAGTGGAAATTAGGTCCATTTTTGGAGAGTAAATGTTCTGTGTGTGTACACAGAAGATACTTTCAGCTGTTAAAATGCTTAAAAGTTTTTGGTGGAAAGGGCCATTCTCAGTGCTTTAAACAGACAAAATGCCAGAACAGATCCAGGAGCTCAGAACAAAATTTCATCTGGTCTACAGTCTCTTTTTGGTCAGCAACTCACAGAGAATGAATTTCCTAGACCAGATATTCTTCAGCATCACACTTGGATATTTAGGCATCCAGGACTTCAAACATTCCAGGCAGAGGACTCGGATTTATGAGTCATGTTCATCTGATCAAATATGTGATTCGAACATGAATTAAAAAAATAACACCAAAGGATCCAGCTTGGCTTTACCTTTGATTTCTGCTTTTAGAAGTTTTTCAGATGGCTCTGCTGACCTTGGAACTCCCCTTGTACATGATCAACCCCAAAAATGAAGTCAGATGTGCAGTGCCCTGCCTGGCTGTGGTTGTAGTAAAACTTTGTGATGTTCCAGGGCAGGTTTAGTCATCCTTGTCTTAGCAGTGCCCAGAGCTGTATCTACTATTTTAGAGTCAGACATAAACAAACATATTCTCTGTCTATAAATGGACAGTGATATTACATGAACAAACAGCTTGTGGTGATTCACATGAGAATAAACTGGGGTTTTCTGCCAGGATAATTCACCTGGAGAGGTGACTGCTTCCATTCACTTCCATTCTTGGAAGCAGCTGAGAATAACAAACTGTTCCGATAACATCAGCCTGTTTCCAGCCAATATATTTCCTACTGAGAGGCAGGGCAGGCCCCACCCTGTTACATGACAGCAGTAATTGGGCCTAGAAATGTGACTCATAACTCTGACACTTTGCCTCAGAGTTAGGTGTCAGCAGCAGCCAGTTGTCACAAACCCCTGTTTGAAAGAGTGATGCCAAGTCTTCTCTCCAGCAGTTCAGTGTTCATCTCTCACTTCTTGGAGCTCTGAAAAGCCTCAGTCTCAGCCCTGTGCTCCTATTAGATGGCTTCAGAATTTCAAATGAGTTTCCTTCTCTTTGTCTTGCTGCTCTTTCTCTTGCTGCAAACTAAACATTCAGGGCTTCCAGGGCACTTCATGGTGGTCAGTGTGCTCACAAAGGGAGTATAAGTCTCATTTTAGACCACCTCAGTGATTCCTAAGCATTTATATTTGTTGAAGCAGACATTGTTGTAGCCTTATCCTCTCTTCTTCCAGCTCTATAAACACTAGGTCGTTCAATGTTTAATGGTTTTGGGTTTATTGAATGTTTAACTATTTCATGCTAAATGGAAAAGTCATTGAAAGGAAGAAAGGCATTGTCTATAAATCGTATAATTACAGTATTAATAACAATAAACCATGACTACATGGATCTCAGCTTCTAAGTGTTAGAAAATAACATAAGACAAATAGCTGTGAATCTGACTGGCTGGCTTATTATGTTGTCTCCAGCAATATCTTACAGCAGAAGTCTAAGGAAAAGGAGAGGTAGAGAGAGACATTTCTGAAAACACCTTCTTTATTTCCAATGAATGATAGCTCATGTCTTCCCCAGTTAGAGGTGGTATCACAACTTTCCACTTTGATGTCCATTATTGAGGCTAGTTATTTTTTTGAGGCCATGCAAACTCTTGGCATGCCTAGCATTCTGTAGGAAGGGTTTCCAGTGCAGGCATGGCATTTTGGAACCTGTCCCTTGCCTGGTTCATCTGAGGATTGTGCTGGCCCACAGTCATAGGCTGAACCCACCCACAGGGACCTTTATCCCCAAAGAGCTGCACTGGAGTCCAAACCTGAACCATTACTCAGAAATTTACCTGAACATGGAGATATTGGCATGAGCTTACTTTAAGGGTCCTAGGGGACTTGTCCAAGATTACGAGGAGAGGCACTGGAAAAACAGAAAAAAATCACAAGAGGACTCTGATGAAAGCACCCAAACTTTCCTTCAAATGTCCTTCTCTCTGGCTTAGTATCAATCTTAGTGGAATGATTTGGGCTTGCCAGATAATCTACAACAGCTTGCTGGATCCCAGAGTGTCTGATCTTCTCTTTTGAGCCCAAGGAGAACTAGGCTTCTGGCCAGCTAAGGAGAAGAATCCAGCTAGGCAGCCCTCTGGCCAAACTCCCTTTGGGTGTGCAAGCTTGGACATTGATATTTCCCTGACACTAAGCTTTCCTCTTCAGCATGAATTGCCCATTACTTGAATTCCATCAGGGATTTCTTGTGTCATGGAAGAGTGGAGATTCTGCCTGAACACACTGAGCAGGACTGACTGCTTTCTGTGGATGAAGCTGTTGATCTGTGTGTGTGTGTGCCTGTATCTGCAGGACATAGATGTCTCAGTGTTTGCCTCTCAATGGTGCCTCTGTTCTACAACCATCTGTGTATAAAGCTGCTATTCTGCCATGAACAATGACTCATACAGGAAAGTCTCGAAGAATTAGGCAAGAACTATGTTCATCCTGAGGAGTATTGAAGATAAGGATCCAATCCCATAAATTCTTGGAAAAACTCCGCATTAGTTTTCCCTTGACAGCTTTAATCTTTAAAATCTGCTGTTGCTGACACACGTTTACAAACAGCAGGTTGGCAGCAAACTGTCTCTGTCAGTGGGCATATCACACATCCACCACTTGCCTCTGACAGCCCTGCTCACTGTGACCAACTTTTCCTCACTCCATTTTCCACAAGGATTCTAGGAGTTCTCTTCCATCTCTTATATTCTCCTGAGACCTCACAGATTGCTCTCTCCAGTCCCTTTTCTTATATCTCCAGGCTACTCCACTCCTCTGCCAAGAGCAGTGGGTGAGTGGGAGAAAGTAGGGTCACTATTCCTGATGCCCTGCAAGCTTCACCTGCACCTGGAGCTGCCCAAAACTCTGTGCAGGCTGTAGGAGCAGGGATCTATATTGGTATCAAAAAATCACAACAATCTTGTCTTCAAATATCTTTCAGGGTCTGGGTACTCAGGAAAGAGCTGAAAGGAAGGAAATATCCTGAGGATTTTATCAGTCTCCTAGAGCCAGAATGAATGCAGAAGGAAGAGTTTCTGAAGATCAAGTGAGCTTCTCTGACTAGTGGGGAAGGTTCTACTTTGTGGCACCTTGTCTAACACTGTAGAAAGAAAAGATTGCAGGGTTCTTATATTCCAGTGACCCAGAAAGGAAACTGTTGAGGAATGAAGATTAAGATGATCAAGAAAGTTTAAAACATAATATAATCATAAGAAAATTCCAGATATGTAAACCATACATTAAAAAAATACACACCAAAACAAATCAAATTTTTCAATTGGACTAGAATTTAATTAGAAATTTTATTCTCAGATTTTGAAATTTCTATAGGTATCAGGTCTGTGCTTCTTGACCTTTCCAGTGAATATCAGTCTTCAAACTGCAGAATGCAACTTCCTTCCTGCTAGATTAGTGAGTTCAGGTGAGTCAGTGAAAAATGTGCATTGAAATCCCATCTCCTACTCCAAGCAGGGCTAACTTCAAAGCTGGATAAAGTCACTCCAGGATCTTGGTTGCCTGTATCCTGGAAACCCCAAGGATGGAAATTCCACAAGCTCCTTGAGCAGCCTGTCCCAGGCTGCAGCACTCTCGTGGTAAATGAGGTGCTCCCTTTGTTGAGAAAGGATTTTGCTGGTTGGCTACACGAGACCATTGCCTCTTGTCCTTTCACTGTGCACTTGCAGGAAAAGCTTGGGTGTGTTGGAATTCTTATCCCCCCCTTGCAGCAGCATCTCTGCAATGAGATCCCCCAGCCTTCCCTCCTGCAGGCCAAACCAACCTAATTCCCATCTCACCTCCTCACACAGCACACACTCCCACTGATCCTGGGGCTGTGCTGGAGCCCCTCCAGCATGTCAGCATCTCCCATACAATGGGGGGTGTGTGTTTAAAAGCTGCATAGAGGACTGCAGATGCAGCCTCACCAGAGCCAGGCAGAAGGGAATGGCCACATTCCTGCACTTGCTGACCACTTGCTAACGCAATCCCGTGACTGGTGGGTGCTGCTGCTGCAGGGGAGCGCTGCTGACACAGGTCCAGCTTGTTTTCCATGAGAATCCCAAGGCCTTTGCTGCAGGGCTGCACTCTACAGTCAGTCCCCAGTCTGCCCTAATACATGGAGTTGTTTTGTCCCAGGTTGAAAAAAATAAAGTTATATTTTTCATAGAACAAATACATGAGGTGAATTAGACCAAATTTATCATGTGATTGAAAAGGGTCAAACCCTGGGTCCTCTTGTGCTGAGTGTGATGCTAATACAAGTCAAGATATTTGTATTGTATGTACTTGTGCTAATGCAAGTACAGATCAACAGTGGCACATGGGAGCAGCATTTCAACCTGAGAAACCTGAGTTTTCTGCAGAAAGTTCTGATGTCAGTCACAGACTTAAGCAAAGGGGTTGTTAACTCTCAGCACAAATGATCCTTTTCCTACAGGCTTGAAAGAGAATCTTGTAGGCCGCTGGAATGAATCCCACTTCTCTCCATTCCCCCAGGACCTCAAAGGAGGTGCAGGCACCATGCCTAGAGGGGATGAGCTCCGTGTGTGCATGGTGTGGTTTTAAATCAGCATTTTATCCTCCTTTGCAGATAGGCAAACTAGCAAGAATTACCCTTCGGATACCCTGAGATAGGACACAGCTCCATCTCTCTTAATCAGCTACTTTGTTACTGTTCTAAAACAGAGTCTTTTCCTTTTTTTAATTTCCTAATAGATTTATATTTCATGTTACTTCTGGTTTGACTAAATGAAAAACAGAACATTACTTGTTCTTAAAGAAATAAAGTTCATTTTATAAACCTAGCAGTTATCTCATTTCAGCTTCCTTTCAGCTTTCCACACTTTTTTTGAGGGACAAGCAAAGGACTCATAGGGCTCTGTAGATCTCATGACAACTACAAAGCACATCAGGAAGCTTCTGAGAATGCAAAGCATTATTCAGACAAAGGCTTTTCTTTCAGCTTTATAAATATGTTCTCAGCCATCATCATAACAGAGCAAAAAATAGCCCCAAGAACACTCCTGCAGAACTAAACTCCCATGCAAGAGCTGTTTTCTCTTTCTTTCAGTTTTTTCTTCCTTTATGTACAAATAGGTTTGTGTTTAACAAAAGGATAAACCCTGCTAATCTACTGATCTGTCAGCTAGGCCTGTGCTTATCACAGCACTGTTTGTTGGCTGGGGCAGACCCAGTGTGCACAGCTGTGCAATGAGAACTGCACCGTGTCCTGGGAGAGCGTGGGCAGGAGCTGCCACCTCGGGGGCTGGACACAGCCACTGCTGCAGTCACACACTGCTGTGTTTGTCAGCAGGCTGGCCACATCCATCTCTGACAGCACACCGTGCCATCCTGCAGCACAGGACAGCCAGAGCCAGGGATGGCAGGTAGCCATGGAGCTGGGGACTGAAACAGTGAGATGATTTTTGTCAGCTTGACAGACAGACCATTGCTTGATGGCAGAGCACTGTCCAGTGGGGCGTCAGCAAACTACATGCCAGGGAGTTTTGACTGGCACAAAGGACCCTAAATGTGAACAGGAGGATGAATGGCCAGTCAGGAGCATGGGTAAGAGCCAGCTGTGATGACAGGGTGTAAAACACAGGATGAAGATGACAGAAACCTAAATGGAAAACAACGTATGGGAGCAATTTAAGCAGGTAAGAACACAGAAGAGGAGAAAGGAATGACATGGGAGGAAGGGACACAGCGTGCTGGATGTGCATGGGAGGAGGCAGGAGCCTTGGCTGGGGTGACCAGCACGTGTGGGGCGATGGCACTGGTGCCTGGAGACAAAACCAGGAGTGAGGAGAGCAGCCAGAGCCACTGGCTGTCACTTGGGCCAGCAGGTTGAGCACAGCCACGCAGCACAGCCCAGCAGGAGCACGGCCGGGAGCCAGCACTACCTGTGCCTTGCCCTCGGCACAGCAGCGGGGAGGATCCAGTGTGGGATCAATGTCCAGGTGCAGGAGCGCGTCCAGAGACACCACAGTGAGCCCCTGGCGCTGGCAGGGTGATCCCAACACGGCTCCGGGACAACGAGGAGCAGCTCAACAACGGCGTGTCTGGGGCACACCGCACCCCGCACAAACTTTATCCCACATAAACCTTATCCCGTATAAACCATATCTCGCATAAACCTTATCCTGCACATCCCACATCCCACACCCCGCACAAACCTTATCCCGCACAAACCTTATCCCGCACAAACCTTATCCGACATAAACCTTATCCCGCACAAACCTTATCCTGCGTCCCACCCCTCACCCCTCGCACCCCCCGTACCCTCCCGGTACCCCCGGTACCCCCTGCACACCCCCCGTATCCCCGCGGGCCCGCGCTGCCACAGCGCCCCCTCGCGCCGCTCTGCTGCAGCTGCGCCTGGCAGCGCTCCCGCCGCCTCCGCCCGGAGCACGGAGCGGACAGCGGGACACGGACAGACCGACACATGGACACACGGACAGACCGACACACCGACACACGGACAGACCGACACACCGACACACGGACAGACCGACACACGGACAGACCGACACACGGACAGACCGACACACCGACACACGGACAGACCGACACACGGACAGACCGACACACGGACAGAGCGACACACGGACACACCGACACACGGACACACCGACACACGGACACACGGACACACGGACAGACCGACACACGGACAGACCGACACACGGACAGACCGACACACGGACACACGGACAGACCGACACACGGACAGACCGACACACCGACAGACCGACACATGGACACACGGACAGACCGACACACGGACAGACCGACACACCAACACACGGACAGACCGACACACGGAGAGACCGACACACGGACACACCGACACACGGACACACCGACACACGGACAGACGGACAGACCGACACACGGACAGACAGACAGACAGACAGACCGACACACGGACAGACCGACACACGGACACACCGACACACGGACACACCGACACACGGACAGACGGACAGACCGACACACGGACAGAGCGACACACGGACAGACCGACACACGGACAGACCGACACACGGACACACGGACAGACCGACACACGGACAGACCGACACACGGACACACCAACACACGGACAGACGGACACATGGACAGACTGACACACGGACAGACTGACACACGGACACACGGACACACCTACACACGGACACACCGACACAGAGAAACAGGGACACACAGACACACCGACACCGACATATCGACACACGGACAGAGCGACATGGACACAGACACAGGCACGGACAGAAGGACACTTGGACAGAGGGACACGGACAGACAGAGAGACTGAAAGACTGAGACAGACACGGACGGACAGAGACTGAGAGACAGGCATGGACACACAGACAGGAGCAGACACGGACAGACAGACAGACACACACTTGTCAATCTCATAGTGAATCAACAGCCCATATAGTCACTAAAGCATCACCCAGGTTTATTTTTTATATATATATATATATATATAAAAATACATATATATATATTTTCTCAGCTTCACCTCAAGGTTGGCTAAATATATCAGTTGCACACATGCACACTAGAAAAAAGTAATGGATATCTGCTGGATGCACAGAAGTCTTTATCAGGAGGGAGCCTGCTGCAGCTTGGGTCAGGAACCTCATTTCTCTGATTTCTAAATACAGAAAAAGGAAGATAATGTAGAGGGTATTGGAACAAAAGAGTTATTTGTGGTTTTGTTTCAGGTCTGTGGCTATTGCAATTGTTCTGCCATTTTATAATGAAGAAGTAATATCTCCCAATTGTGCTGAAAGACCTGGATTGTTAGAGTTGATTGTATTTGGTCTGACTCCTGTGGGGCACCAGAAGGACGGGTTTTGAGTAAGTGACAATTCCTGGCCTTTCTCTATAAGGACACTCCAGTGGGAGTGGGAGGAATGCAGCTGTGGCTGTTTGGGCAGGGACCTTTGTGACACCACCTGCACAGGAAGGGTCCCTCTGCAGCCCCCGACTCACCTGGCCCTCCATGTCGCGGCTTTTGGCTCTCAGCTTGTTAACCTGTCCTTCGGCAATATCCGCTCGTTCTTTCGCCTCTTCCAGCTCGTGCTGGGCCTTGCGGCACCGCGAGAGATTGATGTTTGCCTGTTCTTCCTGAAATCCGACAGCAGTGGCACAAATGGCATGGCCCTGTCACCTCTGACAGCTGCGGCCGTGCCACAGTGACCTGTGCTGGCCTCGCAGGTACAGCCCTGCATTGCCAGTACTCTGTGAGTTTGTGTTTAGTGCCAGCCACAGCCCTCGGGGGACAGAACGTCACCCCACTCTGCTCCAGGTGGGAAAACTGCCTTGTGTGGCTCCAAAAGTGCACCAGGTCCAGGATAACTACAGCCACGCCCGCTCTGTTGCGAGCCATAATAAAGAATATTCAAAGGCAGTGGTCTTAGCTGCCCTGTCAAACTCAGTATTCAATTATTTTAATGATCTAGGGAGCCCACCTTTCAGAAATCTCCACCCAGGCCCCACTGAAAAGTCCTCCACTCACAGCTTCCTCAGCCTGTTTCTTGTACGCTTTCACTTTTAACTGCAGCTTGTCCACCAGGTCCTGGAGCCGAAGAATATTTTTCTTATCTTCTTCAGACTGTAGGAAGTGAAAATGGAGTCAGCCTTGGCAGATGAGCAGAGGTGATCCACGTGGGAGGGCAGAGGATTTGCAATACCTGGTAAGTGAGCTCCTTCAGCCTCCGTTCGTATTTGCGAGCTCCTTTCAGGGATTCTATTCCCCGTTTCTGCTCAGAATGAAGCTCATTTTCTAACTCATTAATCTGAAACACAGAATCAAGAATGGCTGCTGATCCTGCTGCAGAGAAAGGGCCAGAGCAGGGCAGTGTCCTGAAGCTGCTTCTTGGGTCTAGACCAGCTAAAATATGCTCACCATGTTCTGCTGGTGATAACAGTGTGTGAATCCATAGCTGTTTATAAAAGGAACTCAGCTGTGCATACCTAGAGCATTTGTAGTCAAAATTAGGCTTAAATATGTCAGAGAAGAAGAAACTGAAACAGGGAAGGGAAGGTACTATGAATGCTCACCAGGTAAATGGGAAAAATCAGTTTCATTTTTTTATCTATCATTTTATATCTTTGGGAGTTGGCAGTGGCAAATACTGTTTAGGGACAGCATGGAAACCTGGCTGCTGTCTGTTCCTTTTCCACTTGTCAGCTTCCACAGGCATTGAATTAGAGATGTAAGGTGGCATGTCTATGCCTGTGCTCCTCTGCTCATTTCTGCTCATTTCTGCTCATTTCTGCTCCCTTTTTGAGCCTTTTACCAGCTGCCCCTACAGCCTTCCATGGCAGCATGTTTCCAAATTTCACTGCCCACTCTGTAAAGCATTTATTTTTATTTATTTTAAAGATGAAGATGGGCTGGTCTCTCCAAATGGCAGAGTCCTAGTCTTGTTCAGATAAAGCTTTATCTTGCAGATCCTTCCTGAGTTGCAGAGACCAGAACTGCACTCTAATATAGTGGCAACAATGTGTTGCCATACAACTCTGTCTTGTTCTCAGTGCCTTTCCTAATGAAGCCCAAAATTTTTTCTGTTTTAGGTTTTCACTTCTATTGCACATTCAACAGCTTCTGAAGTCTGTCCATTACCAGTTCAAATTTCCTCCCCAAGTAAATATGACTTAAATTATTCTTCCCTAGACAAAATTACCATCTAGGTCTCCCTGATTTCCATCTGCCCCCATTTTTGCTCACTCAGTTTTTTTGAGGTCACTCTCAAGTTCATCACCACAGTGCAATGTTTGGCTACTCAGCACAGCTCTCATCAAACCTGCTGGGAATACCTGGGGCTCTCCCTGTTTTCACCCTCCCAAGAGGTTCCAGAAACCAAGGGCCCTGTCAGAAACTTCACCTCGGTCTACCCAAGCCTTCATCATACCCTGGCCTCCAGCTTCTGGAGTTGCTTCTTCCCTCCCTTCAGTGCCAGCTGCTCGGCCTCTTCCAGACGGTGCTGCAGGTCCTTCACTGTCTGTTCCAGGTTCTTCTTCATCCTCTCCAGGTGGGCACTGGTGTCCTGCTCCTTCTTCAGCTCTTCTGCCATCATGGCTGCCTGTTTTGGTGCACAGTGATGTTAAAATATCCCCACCCCAGCAGTTCTGGGTGCCTGGGGGCAATGCCCAGCTGCACACTGGTGACTGACTCTGCACACTCCCAGTGCCCAGGGCTGTGCTAAGGCTCTGTCATACAAACACAATCACTCTCTCAAAGTCTGTGTTTCTAAAACTGCTTCACCTCAGAGAACAGAGTTGATATAAAGAAAAAAAAAAAAGGCGTGCAAATGGCTTGCTACCAAACTTTTATTTTTTAAGTCTGTCAAAATTGAAGTATCTTGAAGTATTACCAGCTAGCACTCTGCCTCTCTGGGCTTCCTCATGAATGAGTATCTGGCAATTTAATGCTGCAATTTGCCAAAGTCAGACTTCTAAGCAGTTTTTGCCAGTGAGATGACCTCAAACTGCACTGAAAAGCTTATGTCTGCTGAGGTCCTCAGAAGCTGGGATAGATAGCTGTCACCAATGTGGCAGAGCAGAGATCAGGGATCCTGCAGTGCTGCTGCTGCTGGGCAGTCAGGACCAAACACTGGTGCACCAGGATTTAATGGAATTGTGTCACCATTTTCTGTTTAATTTTTCACCCTTCTTAGATGGTCCCAGGTATTGTTACTTCTGATAATGTGGAACCTGTAGCCTCATTTAAATGAAACCTTTTTATCCTCTTTTTCTTTCTTACATGCTTAGCATTTGCATAGAATTGTGTACGATTTTAGCCTTAATTTTGGCTTTTCTGTGCTTTGTCTAGACACGCCTTTGTTTGAAACTACTCTTTTTCTATTACAGTTTTGCCACCATCTGTTCTTTCCTGCCTATTACATTTACTCTGGAAGCAAAAGTGAATAGGTGTAGAGAAGGGGAGAGAGAATGCCTTTTCAATATAGACACCTAGCAGGACACGAGGACCCTTTCTGAAGGAGTCTTCTGTAACAAGTAGCAGGGCAATGGCTGCATGAGGCCCATGTGGGAGGGATTGTGTGTCTCAGATATTTTCTGTTGAAGAATTGCTTCTCCTCCATCTGATTGCTGCCTTTCTAAACTGTGAAAGTGACTGTGCAAAATGGCACACAAAAAAAGTGACTAGTACAAAATGGAAAGGATGCAAGCAAGAGGACTCACATCTGTGATTGCTTTCTTTGCTTTCTCCTCTGCATTTCTGGCTTCCTGAATACTGTCTTCAACTTCAGTCTGTAAATGAGTTATGTCCACTTCCAGTCTCTTCTTGGTGTTGAGGAGACTTGTGTTCTGTTGGGGACAGACAGGTCGTTCCCACCTCATTTGTACCATTTTCACCTTGTTTGTGCCATTCCCACCCCGTTTGTGCCATTCCCACCTCATTTGTGCCATTCCCACCTCGTTTGTGCCATTCCCACTTCGTTTGTGCCATTCCCACCTCATTTGTGCCATTCCCACCCCGTTTGTGCCATTCCCACCTCGTTTGTGCCACTCCCACCCCATTTGTGCCACTCCCACCTCATTTCTAGTGATCTCCAGGAGATGCCGAGTACCTGTGAGTGCAGCAGCTGCACTCTCTCACTGGCATCCGTCAGCTCCTGCTCGGAAACCCTGCGGGCTCGCTCGGTCTGCTCCATGGCAGCTCGCATCTCCTCCATTTCTGTTGTCATCAGACTGTTCCTGCGCTCTGCTATAGCAAGCTGCTCTTTCAGGTCATCGTTCTCTCTCAAGGCATCATCTAAATGGAGCTGGGAATCCTTAAAAGGTGAAAGCACTTGTTGTGAGACCCAGAAGCAAGGAGAGGGAATGGCAAAGACCCACAGGACCACAAGAGCCTTGTGGTCTCTACCTTGAGCTGCCCCTGCACAGCTTTAAGGTGCTTCTGTGTCTCTGCTGCCTGACAGTTGGCATGGCTCAGCTGTATTTCCATGTCGTTCAGATCTCCTTCCATCTTCTTTTTCAGCCTCAAAGCATCATTTCTGCTTCTGACCTCGGCATCCAGCATGGTTTGCATAGACTCTAACACCCTCTGGTGATTCCTCTTCAGCTGTTGAATTTCCTCATCTTTCTCTGCAGTCCTTCTGTCAACATCTGACTTCACCTGGTTCAGCTCCAGCTGGACACGTAAGATTTTCCCCTCTTCATGCTCTAAAGAGCCCTGTCAGGGTTGAAACATCATAATTTGTCTCTGTAGTGTCCATTGCTGGGAAGCACCCATGCAGAAATGTGACCCTTTGCAGCTGGGAGGGCAGGTGTATTTGCCTCAGGGATTATTAAAAATAATCCTTATTTACTGTGGACCTTTAGAGAAGACCAAGCACTGAAAAAGCTGACTGTTATTCCATACTCATTGTACCCCAGCTAGATATTAAGTTTAGGAATAATATTCCTTGGGAAAATGCCTCAGATACCACAGGGTCTGGGCACTGAAAGCTGTGGTGACACTGGGGACACAACAGATCACGTGGAAATATAAAACAGGACAGCCAAGCCTCCTGCTCAGAAGCAGCCTGCCTTCTCTTGCATCTCCCTGCTGATTTCTGCTTTGTGCCACCCCAGTGACTGTGGGGGAAAGTTGCCCTTTCACACAGCTTTCCTCTGTGGTACTCATTTTGTTCCCTCTGGTGTCATCCAGCTTCAGATGTAGTACCAATGAAAAGCCTGAAGCTGGGTCTTTGCACCCAGTGGACAGAAATAAACACATGCAGAGAATAAAATAGTTGATATACCCCTGGCATCCCTTTTAAAAACATATTTTCCAGAGATGTCTGATTCTGCTTTTGGACTCAAGAATGAGCCTGTGAGACTAATTCAGGATCAGACTGACCATAGAGTAAATGGATTATATGATTACAATAACTCTTGCTCCTACTGCCCACCAATTTAGTGAGATCTAGAGATGTGCCAGTTGTTTTACAATTCTTTTTCAACCTAAGAGGAGTTAAAAAGAAAATAAAGTGAGGCTTTTCTTGGTGGTGGACAACAAAAGACAAAAGGTCTGTCAAAAGTCAATACAGGGAAAATCCTGCATATAAGGATAAAATGTTTTACCCTGAGAACGATGTTGCACTGGAAAAGGTTGTCCAGCAATACTCTGAAATCCCCATCCTTGAAAATTTTAAAAACCAGTTAGACAAGGCTTTGAGCAACCTAATGTAAGTTCAAAATTTGCCCTTCTTTGACTAGGAAGTTGACTAAAGACTTCTAGGGATCCTGTACAAGCTAAGTTAATTATGTGTCTCTGTGTTTGAGAGTATACCATGGGCAGCTCATGAAGTGCTCACAAAGATATTTTGTGGAGAATCATATGTGGTTATACAGAAGTAATAAAATCTTTCCAAGAGGCAGTCAGGGAAGATATAGAACAGAAGGCAGAGCCCAGACAAGAGGGAACTGAAGGAGCTACAGTCTGGCATGGATTGACAAAAAAAGTAAGGTTTAAAGTAATGGAGAGCTGAGGGGTAGCCAAAGAGAGTAAGGAAGACAGGAATCATGGAATTGTGAGACCCAGTATGCAGCCTGTGCCAGCAGTGTGTGACAGTGCACCAGTGTAGTGTGAGATTCAGCAGATCCCCAGCAACCTCTCAATGTTCATCAGAACCTGTGTCCTGTGAACTGGCTCCCCTTTCAACGTGTTACTGACTCCTGTTCATGGAAAGTGGTGGAACTGAAGAAATGTTGCCCCAATTCTCTTCAGCATTCATCTTGCTTTGAGCAGATTGAGAAAACTTTTAAGTTTGGATTTGACCTTCTCTGGAAACATCCTTTCTTAATTTGACTAGAAAACAGAACTGCCTGAGTTGTGAAATGCTGGTGACTTTTTTCAGCCTTCCATGGGAGCAAATTCAAACAGATAGTGCCAAATGAGCTCAATTTTAGACTGGGGCTGAGGGGTTTTTGTGATGATGGCACAGTAAGGTATGGCAGGGGAGCAGTCCCTGTGCTTTTTGGTCTGTCTGTGCTGTCTTTCTGCACTTTTGGGACAGTTTCAGGATAAGCAGGAATATAAAATATATACCCAAATTTTCTCCATTTGTGATTTCTCTGAAAGCAAGCCCCTGACTGAGGACACTTACCTCTGCTTCTTCTAATGCTGCTTGTAGGTCACACTTTTCTTGCTCAATTTGCTTCTTTGCTTTTTCCAGCCCATGATTTGCTTTTCCAGACTCAGCAATCTGTTCAGTCAGATCAGAAATTTCCTCTGCAACCAGAAAACACATACTCAGCTCCTCTCAGACAGTGTGATCAGTGGCACCTGCAATTGCTCTTTGGCAATGGGAGTGACAAAAGAGACTCTGGTGTCATGGGATGTAGCAGTGAGAAGAAATAATACATCTTGTCTTGTGTGCAATCTTTATTTCTGATAACCTGCACATTCCAGTTCAGTGTGCAATTTGAAAATGAGAGGGACCAACTGAAGTGAGCTCAGAAAAAAATGTCAACTTCCTCTGGGTAGTGAAATTACATCTCCAGAGACAGTCATGTTTGATTGATTTCTTTATGCTTAGATAATCCCCAGTGATCATTCAGTTCACAAAAAGGATCTGAATTGTATTTCCTTTCTATAATTAGTTTGCTTATTAAATGCTAATCCATTGTGCCACAGCTGCACAATCCTCCAATAATCAGGAGACAGACAACAGCCCTCCAGATTTTTTCCAGTGGCAGTGACTGAAGCAGTCTGAAAACACTGAGTATCATCATAATTTCTGCCTATTCAGTTAACTTGGTCCTTATCCATGCATAGGATTATGATGGTTTGAAGAAGGGGGAACATCCTGAGGAAGCAGGATGCTGCAGGGATGAAAGTGTGTGCTTGCAGGTGACTTTATAATCAGCTGAACAGGAAAGAAAGTCACCACCTTTGTGGGAAAATCATAAAGAACGAAACCCTGGGAAGAGGCAGAGCTCTGGTAGTCCAGAAATGTGGAAACATCTAAGGGCTGACAGTGAACCTGAGCTGACAGACACGTGAACTTACGCTGGAGGTTCTTGTTCTCCCGTCTGACAGTCTCAGCCTGGTCAAGCATTTCCTCGTAGGCGTTCTTCATCCGGAAGATCTCGGTGCTGAGAGCACGAGACTCCTTCTGGGCAGCCTCCAGCTCAGTCTGACTCTCCTGGTACTTCTGCTTCCATTCAGCCAGGATCTGGAGTGACAGGAGAAGAATGACCCGTTCTGAAACACTCCATCTCTGCACCTTTATGTGACAAGAACCCAAGAGGCCTGGCCTAGCCTAACAGCCTTTTGCTGCTGTACTCTGCCTGTGACAATAACTCCCTGTGATGCGTACTCTGGTTGTTTTGGTGGGATCTACTTAAATTTGCCTCTTCAATCAACACTAGTGCATGCCCCAGGCTGTCAGGAAGGAGCTTGGTTTGACACCAGCCCAAACATAATGTAGTTGGTCTGAATGATATGTCTGGATATAAATGATATGAATGACAGGTCTGGATATGTGAGACTTGATAGTGTTACAGGAGCCAGTGGTCCTGGACTAAGCCCACCAAGAAGGGTCATTCTCTACCAATTCTCTCCTCAGTTTGGTACCACAGACCTGTAAGATCCCTTTTTAGCACAGCCTTTTCACTCACACAAGAGCGGGCCAGAACACAGGGCTGTGCAGCATCACTTGATCCAACAGTGCAGATCCTTCAGTAAGGGCATTGAAGGCTGAAATGACATGAGTCTGAGGCTCTGCCTAACCCCAAGGTTAGACTGGCAGACTAGCACCAGGGCTTGTTAGCTTGCATGTGAGTACTCAGGCTGTTTGAGCAGTCTCCATTGTGAAAACTTCATGCTTTTTAAAATTATCAGAAGGCTGCTTTATTATTTGCTGTGGTCAGCTGGGGTTACTCACACAGTGGCTTTATCATTACCATATTTCCCTCTATGGCATCCTTATCATAACTTTGCTTTGGGTAAGATGCAATTTCTTTTACTGTGAGTGCAGAACTTTGGTCATTTCAGAATTTGTCTTGTCCTATTAAATAGCTAATGATGTTTAGATCTGGCATGGTCCTTTGAACAAACCTTGTCAAAGTTCCTCTGCTTTTTATCGAATGCTGCACAGACTGCATGTGACCTCTCCACATCAATCATGAGGTCGTCCACTTCCCCCTGCAGTTTCTGCTTTGTCTTCTCCAGTGAAGCACACTTTGCATTGACAGCCTCAATCTGCTCCTCTGACTCCTGCAGGCGCTGGGCCAGCTTCTTCCTGCAGGATGGGACATTCAGCACTGAGAAATAGAAAATTTTGACCTTCTCAGGAAATGAACATGAAAGGAGTTTAGAATGGGGAAGATGGGCAGAGAGAGCAATATATAGTGCTGTGGTGCTTGGAGCCTGGGGTGGCACAGCAGTCTGAAGTGATGTGCACAGACTGGGAGAATATGCACCAAGTATGAGCTGTACCAATGTGGAGAGGGACCAAAAATATGCTTTCAATACTGACAGTGTAAAGAATGTGCTCTTTCAACTACTATGATGAACTTAATGTACTGGAATTCTCCTTTATGTAGGAGAATAAGCCTCAACCTGAGCCCCTAAGCTTCCACCTGTACTTCTCTTTTAAATATCTACTCACTCCCCTTTCCACTTCTAATACATTAAAAAGCACACTGCTCTGCATATTACCACTACAAACATATTCTGGTTTCCTTCAGTTCTTCACTCATTACACTTAAATATCCTTCTACTTTCTCCAAGCCATCCCTCCACGTACTTGGCCTCCTCGAGCTCCTCCGTGCGCTGAATGGCGTCTGTCTCGTATTTGGTTCTCCACTGAGCCACCTCGCTGTTGGCCTTGGACAGGGCTCTCTGCAGCTCCCCCTTGGCCTCCTGCTCCTCCTCATATTGTTCCCGGAGCAAGTCACAGTCGTGGCGAGCGGACTGCAGGGCGTGGGCCAGGGCATTCTTGGCCTTGGTAGTTAAAATTAAACAAGTTGTCAGAACACGAATAATTTGTGACTGGTTATTTTTCCTGTAGTCTGATAAAATATTCATATCTGCCTGTCCATGTGCTACAGTTGCTAGAGGAACAGAAGGAACAAAATAAATAACATGAGGGATTCTGGGTTTCAGGCTTGAAGTTGTTAAGCAGGGTCAGGTGCTTGCCCATTTCGTCTGGGATAACAATTCTCAAACACATCTGCACCAGGTGTTTCAGGCAGAGGCAAAATAAATCCACCAACAGACAAAGTGCAAGCACTCCTGCTTTATTTCCTTTTTCTGGCTGCTGCTGTTTGCTTCGCCTATGGGCATAGAGCTGCTTTCCTTCATTTCTCTCATGTTTTTGATCTTTAGAATGCATGATGAGAAGGGCATAAACTGTCTTGCTTATTTAATTTTTAATGCCTCCCCTCTGTCTAGTATTCCTAGGCAAAGTTCAAAATTTTCACTATTCTGATGTCTCTTCTCTGAGGAGAAATCCCATTTATTCTTTTTATCACATTGATTTATTTTAAAATTTGTTGTTCCAAATGAAACCAAGTCACCTTATTTTCTTCCTCCAGTTGTCTCTTCAGCTCTTCAGTCTGCTGAGTGAAAGTATGTTTGCCTCGAGTTAGCTGAGAAATCAAGGACTCCTTCTCCTCCAGTTGCCGAGTAAGTTCACCTAACGAGAAAAAGCTGATTTTCTTAGACAGAGATACAAGACATAAAATAAATGAATGAGAGCAGCTAGCCACGTGGAAAGTGATTACAAGACATAAAGTGGTAAATTGAAGGGAGAGCAGTAATTGCATTCCCACCGATGGGAAAAGCTGTTGAAGAGAAATGCCGTGCTGGCATCAAAGAAAAGAAGACGAACCGACCACAAACTCACATGTTCATTTTGACTGACAGTACTCCTTCTGGTTTGGTTTTGTGTTTCCTTGGGTAGGTTTCTATGATTGCCACCAGGAGGAGATCCTACATTCTGAATTTTGTTCATATCACCGAGTGATGAATATGTTACAAAACACACGGGCATTCAGGCAGCATATTTAAGTACTTGACACTGGAGTAATACATTTCATCAAGGGACATACCATTCTCAGTCTGTAGGCGTGATTTCTGTGTGTTCAGATCATTAATTAGCCTCACATGTTCATCATCTTTGGCTCTGACTTCACTGAACTGGTCTTCAAGAGCTCGGCACATTTTTTCCAGATTGCTCTGTGAAGAGATAGAAAACATCCCTGTGTTCATCGCGTTGTTCAGAAGTGCAATGCTAACATGAGAAATCCTTCTTCCTGTGCAGCAACCTTTGCTTTGGAGACAGACTCCATGTTGCTGGCCAAGTCATCAATCTCCATCTTCAGCTCACTCTTCTCCTTCTCCAGCTTCTGCTTCACACGTTGCAGGTTGTCGATCTGCTCCCCCAGCTCAGCGGTGCTGTCCGCGTGCTTCTTGCGCAGGGCGGCAGCCGTGGCTTCGTGCTGCAGCGTGGCCTCTTCCAGGTCCCGCCGCATCTTCTGGAATTCTGCCTCACGCTTCTTGTTCATCTCCACCTGAGCTGCTGTGGCCCCTCCTGCTTCCTCCAGGCGCTCGCTGATCTCCTCCAGCTCCCTGGACAGGTCGACTCTCTGCTTTTCAGACTTGGCACGGATAGCACGTTCAGCCTCAATTTCCTCCTCCAGTTCCTCTATCCGAGCCTATGAGAGTTAATTGGTTAAAAGAAGACTTTTGAAAGGACAGATTTAAAATTATCACTAAGGAATAAGGAGCAAACTTTCACATCCGTTAATACAAGCATAAAAACAGAAGTACCACCAGAAATTTCACTGTATTGTGCCCTAGGACAGGTAATATTCAGTTTTGGAACAATAGTGAGTGTAAAATCTGATCCTGTATGTTATAGCTCAGAATGGATTTATTATTGTGTGAAAGCTTTAGAATAGCACTTTCCTGAAGAAATAGAGGGGGTGTCACTGGAAAATGTAAAGGAATGTGAATTTCTTAGAAATTTCCTAGAAGTCAGGCCAGAACAAAGCACTGTCCTTTCTCCATCAGCAAACAGGATGGAAAGAACTTCAAAAGGAACAATCATGGCATAATAGCACTGAGGAGAGCTGTCTTCCTGGTTCTGCATTTAGAAGGTGATCTTTGTCCTCATCATGACATATTAAGTCACGTTCTATTGTTTTCTTAGAAAAGTGATTCTCAGTGGCTGCACATCTGTAGCAATTTCAAAGCCTGCCACAATGTTCACATAAGAAATTTCCTACATAGTCATGTAAGATTAGAGGCCAGAGTTTCTGTAAAAGTGCCCTGACATGGGAACAGCACCCAGAGTCCCCTATTAATAATTTTATTTATGTGAGGGAAAATATTTTTGTTGAATGGTCTAAGGATAAATACCAGTTAATTCTAAGAAATTTGTGCTTGCAACTAAAATTATTAATAACTCCTAGATTTTACCTGTATCTCCTTAATTTTCTTTTGATGCTGAGAACTTTGAGCCTGCTCATCCTCAATTTTACTTTGCAACTGGCTAATTTCAAAATCCTTTCTGTTAAAGAAGAAGAAGGCAAATTCAATATGGTTAAGATAAAATATGAATTTCAGAATTTGGAGTATAACAAGTCGGTGTAATACTTTTTTAGCCTTTCATCCATTTGTTGCTTATCATTTTCCAGATCCATGATGGAATCCTGAGACATTTTCAGATCACCCTCTAGTTTTCTCTTTGCTCTCTCAAGGTCCATTCTCAGCTTCTTCTCTTGTTCCAGAGATCCTTCAAGCTAAAACAGATAAAACATACTTTGAAATACATAAATTATACTTTGAAAGTAACTATTCTTGATTTAAAAATCTAACAAAGTTGGAAATTGATTAATAGAGAAAATAATCAGGGCATCTCCACATGTTCTGCACTCTCACTGTGAGACCAGAGCTGCCACGGTGATTTTGTTTCAGACACTGAACTGGCCACAGCTTGGCTGTGCAAAGTTGAAATACCAGTTTTTGGGAAAACAGAAATTAAATTTTTGCAGTATCTGCAGTTCCTAGCATATAGACTGCTAAATATACACAAATTTGCAGTATTTATAACTTCCTGGAGTATATGCACACACAAATAACTCTGCAGCAACCTTCAAATAGTCACAGGTCTCCTGCTTCAGCTAATGGGTTAAATTAGATCACAAAAGTCAATAGTGCTGAAATGTCCCATGACAAACATGAAAGATGTGCTGGATTCCACAATTTCCTGTCAATTAGCAGAGATTTTTTGGCTAAAATTATCAGAGCCAAAAAAAAAAGCTTGTCTGCTTTAGGTGTTGCTTATACTCTGAACTGCAGATTTCCAGTCCACTGCAATCTGTCACAGCCTAGGTATACACAACCCAAAAACTTCTTACATCATCCACTTGCTGCTCCAGCTTGGTCTTGGCTTTGGAGAGGGTGCTGACTTTGTCTTCCTCAACTTGCAAGTCATCCAGTGTCTGCTGGTGGGCTTCCTGTAGGGCCTTTTTCTCCTTTGTGAGTTTAGAAATGTTTTCATCCAGGGCTGCCATCTCTTCGGTGAGATTCTTTACCTGTCAGACAGCCAGCATCCATCCCATGAGGGTGAGAAGTGGCAGACTGAGAACACAGTGGCTGCATCCTTGCAAAACCTTGCATGGATGAAGTCAAAATGCTCTCTGCAGAATATTTGTATTGATTGCAATGAGGGCAGCAGCATATATCATGCCTGAGAGTCTCATCTCTCTGGTCCTGCAATGCTAGGAATTCTTTAGTTGTTTTTGATCCCCACCCCTATCCTACTAAACTTTATAGTGAAACGTGCTAGATCTTCACTTGCCTCTGAAAATTTTTCCCATTGGGATTTACAAAAGCCCTCTGAGTTGCTCTTGCTCAAGGAATGTCTTTCCTGCATATATTTGCTATGAAAACTACTGTAATTTCTCAGCAAGTCAGTTTCTTTAAAAAGAGATGATCAAACGTTAAACATAGCCAAAAATATGCTAAATTTTCCCTAAAAGTGAAACAAACCATGATGGCATGACAAAGAACCTTAACAGAAAAAATTCTATCAGCTGATTGATTAAGTGAAAATACCTCTCTCCTATGCATAGGACACATTTCACTTCTATTTATAGAAGTCATAAGTGGCTACATTATTTTGACAGGTTGTATGGGAGCACTGTCTGGGGAAGAATAATTCCCTGATTCCTCTGTCACCTTATTCTCTGTTGCATGCTTCTCCTTTTCCACTTTGGCCAGAGTCATTTCAAGATCATCAATATCCTTCTTCAGTTCCGAGCACTCATCTTCGAGTTTCCTCTTCTTTGCTGTCAGTTCAGCATTTGTCTCCTCTTCATCCTCCAGTCTTTCATTTAATTCTTTAATTTTAGCTTCTAGCTGGATTTTACTTTTAATGAGTCCTTCACATCTCTCTTCAGCATCAGCTAGATTTTCACTCTCCTATCAGAATACGTTGAAGGCACATTATATTTATCATAAAAATGACAAAAGGCAGTTAAGACCCTTGGTGAGTCAAACAATACAATTTTTTTTTTAAACTAAACTGATTTGAAAGCACATGGCAACAAGTGACAAGTCCACTTGCACTAGACTGCTCTTGGCCATGTAATATTTTATTACCTTTTAGAACCTGGCAGGTGCAATTTCAGTCTCTGGCTGTATTCCAGAGAAAAACAGTTCCCACAGTCTCAGTCCTGCCTCTGACAGAAAAGCACCCCTGCCCTGGCTCTGTATTATAATGACAGCAGATGTGGAAACAGCCTACATTTCATCCAGAATCAGACACCACAGTGAGGAGCACATTATAGACACTGTGAAATGTCTGATTCTTGCACTGGTGACAGCGCTGGAGCTTCCTGCATTCTTACTGGGGTTAATGTTTGGTGTAGGCTTTGCACCTTGCTTAGGTGTAAGGGACAAGACCAGACACAAAGCAGTGGAGGCTTTGTCCCCATTCCATGTTTATAGAGGACATGGAAAAGAGGAGAAAAAGAGCAGCAAAGTAAGAGGAGGCAGGGTGAATCTGAAAATGGAGCTTACTCACAGACTGAACTTGGAGTTGCAGGTCATTTTTCTCCTGCACCAAGGCCACCATTTTCTCCTCCAGCTCCTTCCGCTTTGCCTCAGACTTTGCAAGCTCCTCCTTGGTTTTCTCAAACTCTTCCTTCATGTTGGCCATCTCCTTCTCAGACTCTGCACTCTTCAGCAAGGGCTTGATCTTGAAGTACAGCTTCATCCATGGCCAGTGTTTGACATTCATGAATGCACGAATGTTGTACTGGATGATATAAATAGATTCTCTGAAAAAACAGGAAACCAATTTATGAGAGTGGTAAGAGCTGGAAACATGCTCTGATTATTTGCCACACAGCATCGGCATTTACCCCAAGAACTTTTGCAAGAGACTTCTTTCCCCTCTCCTCCCTCGCTTTTATTAAAGAGTCATTTTGAGGGCCTTACTACAGAAGGGCTGGTTCAGTAGCTTGAATAATATCCATTGTCTGAATATACAAGGGAGAAATATTACAAAACACCAGACTTCTCTGGTGTGTTGACTGGGAATCTCTAAGACTTCCCTCAGTCTCAAGGAAAATGCAAGTGCTCAGGTAAATACCAGAGTGAAAACTGATATTGTTGAAGTACTGCTGCTAAGACTACAAATCTGGCAGTTAATGTCAATTGTGGTAATAGACAAAACCATCTTGATGCTTTTTGAGTCACTCAAATAGCAAATACTATATTAGAAATTATTAAGACAGAAACTGAAAAAATAAGGAAACATTTTTATGGAATTGGATGCAGAAGGATATTGTTAATGCCCATAGTTCAAAGGGACGTTAGACAATTCCTTGCAGAGAAATCCAGGGAGAGTTATTAATTCTTAGAAACTATGTCTGGCTCAGGAAACACCTGAGCTAAATATGTGCTGCAGAGTATTAGAAATAAAACAATTGTTTGGCAGAGTGTCCTGAACATTTATGCAAGTCTTGCTCCCCCTAAAACTTTCACTTGTCAACAACATGCAAGGAAGTTTGCTTGTCTTGTCCAGTGTTGTCACTCCTGAACTCTGAATTTTGAATAATTCATCCCATCTCAAAGGGGATGAATGAAAAGCTGAAGGGGATGTGGAATAGTTGAAAGTATGGAGTACAAGCTAGGATTGTTCATCTTAGATGATGGAGCCAGGGAAGGGAATTAAAGACAGGGAGAGCAGAGAGTGATTATATGTCATTCCTTACAAAATCAATGTGATCCATTTGATGATAACAAAACCTTAGCCCTTGTTCAGCTGGCTGTGTCTGTCACAAGATTCTTTAAAGGCTGAAAACAATGAGTGTATTCTTGGAGAAAAGGTTCCTTGTTAAATACCAATTATCACATTCTGTGTGGTCCCATTGCTATACAGCTGCTGCTAGAATTTGTGAGACTGTCAGGAGGAAGCTGATTGTTTGTACTTGCTCTGCTCCCCAGTAATTTCTAAGGCTCTTTCCCAAGGACAGCTTTTTGTCTGGGACAATATATTACATTGATGCACCTCTGGTCTGACACAGTGCAGTTGCTGGTGTTTTCTTACATTACCTTCTTTCATTCATCTTCTTAAACTCAGTTCTCATGAGGTACCCTCTGCACATAGCTTGTGTACAAGTGATGAGGCTCACAAGCTTCTCATCTCTCATCTCTTCAAGGAGTCCCAGGAGACCTGCCTTGAAGAAGACCTAGAGCATAAAAAAGGTTCAAACAGCTTGAGGCTTAGGCAGAAACATGGCCATTGACAGCTGATGCAGGGTAGTACAAGGTAGTTTAAGAAAAATGCCTGCAGGGGAAAGGTTTAAGATCTAGAAAAAAATTCTGTCAGTATTCAAATCCTCAGTGTTCCTGTGATTCATGACAAGTCTGTGTATGATCTAATCATATTATTGCAGTGTTATTTGATGTCTGCTCCAGTGTAGTTTATGGAAATTTTAGCTCATTTCTAGAAGTGTCCAAGGCCAGGTTGGACAGGGCTTGGAGCAACCTGGGATAGTGGAAGGTGTCCCTGCCATGGCAGGGGGTTGGAACCAGATTATCTTTAAGGTCCCTTCCAACCCAAAGCATTCTGTGTCTGTTCAGTAATGTAGGCAATGGTTTTGTGTGCAGTGATAGCACTCACTGGGTTGTGCTGACCACAGAACAGTCTCTCACCTAACACTGCTTTGGGTATTCCAGACAGACATTGTGTGCTTAAATCCCCTGAATATCAGGACTATCCAAACTTGTCTGAGCCCATCTAACCTGCACTGGTACAAATATGTTCAACTGGCCATGAGAAAGAAGCAGCAGAAAATCTAGTTGCAGTGAGGCTGGGTCATTCAGATACTACGGTGTTCCCAGGGCTGCCCCTCACACAAGAACCACACAAATTGTCTGTACTCCTCCTTTCTAGTGGTGTACTCTGTTTATAATCATCATGAAGGCTGATTTATGCAAGAAATACTTTCAACAAACAAAATATTTTGCTTAATTATACCTACTCTTCCACAAGGACTTTACCTTGGTGTGCCCAAATTTATACTGGTTGTGGTCAACATCAATGGAGGAGAGAAGCTTTTCTGAAGCCTTTTTGCTGTCAATGAATTGGCCTTCTGGAATGGCTGAGGCATTAAGGATCTTGTACCTGTGGTGAGACAGGTGGCAAAAACTGGTTGCAAAGAGGGTGAGGAAAATAGGATCCGTTGTATATCATGAAATACAGGAACACTGAGCTGTTAGAAAGCAGCTGAATATGTCATCTGAACATAGACAGTGTTGTTTGGTTGAACAAAACATGATGAAAAGGGGACACATCCACTCTTTAGAGGAATCTGTTGGTTGTGTAACAACACTGTGCTGTCACATACAAAACTACAGCACATTCTGGAGTCTCTGCAGGTCCAGGAAATAGGAAGAACATAAAACTTGTCAGCCTCTTCTCAGCTTGTTTCATTGATCAGAGGAATGCCACTCAAATTAGAGTTGAAGATTAATTAAAACTTCAATTAAAAAGACAAAGATCAGCTATATTCCAAAGGGAAT
The DNA here is from genome assembly GCF_030490865.1 of Poecile atricapillus. Taxonomy (NCBI): domain Eukaryota; kingdom Metazoa; phylum Chordata; class Aves; order Passeriformes; family Paridae; genus Poecile; species Poecile atricapillus. Next base: position 9,556,585 of record NC_081265.1, read on the forward strand.
GCAGATCTTGCACAGCTCAGTCTCTACAAGTTGTACCACTGGATGCTTGAGTGGAGTGAAAATGACCTGGTATTAATGTGGAAGTGCTAACAGCAGTCTTAGCATTTTGCAAGGTAGCTAAATAATTAAGGTAATCCTATGTCATTGGACCATCTAATCCTTCTAAAGGGGTTTCTTCGGATACATCAGTGGGGATGTGTGACTGTACACTGGATCACTTCTTATTCTCAAGTCTACCGTGAAAAAGAATATGTAAAATCACGACAGTGATAATAGTGCAGTGAATTTATTCTCTGTTTTCGGCTTCCATTATCATTCCTAAAGCACTTTGTGGTTCTGGGCCATGGCCATCATGGATGGATTCCTTCAACTGTCACTTCAGATTAAAATTTGACAATTAAGACCAGCTAATCCCTTACTGAACACCAGGTTGCAGGACATTTTCAGAGACATCTTGGGTCTTTTTCACACCAATGCAGCATGGAGGAGGCTACATTTAACTATAACAACTATAACATTTAGCTATAACTATACATTTAACTAGAACAGCAGACAGTTCTGATTTAGCACTCTGTGGCAACTGAGCCCACATGAACCATTTGAGTTGTCTCCATTTGAAAGATGAATAAGAAAAGGCACAGGACACAGGCCAGAGACAGAGTGCTGTGAGGAGGCTCATGTGGATTAACTTTGTATCTGTACACTGGAAGACTTCAAAGAATATTCCTTAATGGCACCTTAGTCATTACACTGCAAGTGTTCTGAATCTCTGAATCATCAGGCATTGGCTTCAGTTTAGAAATTACGCTGGTTCTGATGTATCGAGAAATCTCTGTTCTGGTCAGAGGGGGAAACACTGGAGTGACCTCAGAACAGTATTAATGACTTGGTTCCCTCCACTGCCACTAATCTGGTCTGACTGGGAAAGTGTCTCTCTGTGGTGTCACCAGAATGTCACCTGAGCTCTGTGCTACTGAGACCCTTTCCTAACAGGCAGTGAGTAATAACTGAGGACCTACCGTTGTTTAAAGTCTGCATAAAGGATCCTGCTTGGAAAGCCCTTCCTGCAAATCCGGATGCCTTCTAGAACCCCATTGCACCGCAGCTGATGCATCACCAGGTAATGGTCCATTGCACCTTGAACAAAATACATCCATCATGATTCCATTTTTATCCCAAGGAACCTTCATATGGATTAGCATTTCAGAATTATCTCTTTTTATTCTATTTTTTTTTATTTTTTTATTCAAGCAGCTCTTGATTAAAGATGCAGGAAGTGCTGACAGACCATGCCTTCAGTTCATATAAGTTGTGGAGAGTTTGGAGAGTTGCATCAGTGAGCTTTACTAAGAATGCAGGGGCTAGCAGTGCTTGTGAGAAGGCATTAGGCCACATTTCCCAAAAAATGGCAGGGTGGTACTTTAAGATATCAACTGAAAAATCTTCAACAGCATCAGCCTCCTCACTGGATGTAGGCATAGGTGGCACAGTGTAGTGTAGTGCCATCCAGACAAGGGATTTTCTAATGCTGTTACCCACAATAGACAATTTTATCAGCTGTAATCAAACCCATCTTTATCACCTTCAGTTCTGTACACACATTAAGCAAAGATGGGTAACTGTTGTGGACCATGTAATACTCAAATTTTTTTGGTCACAGTAGACAACACAAAAAAGTTCCCCTTGTTACTGTCTTGCAGGCCAACCCCCAAAAGGACTTCACATGCAGAGGGAGCTATTTGGGAAGTTGATGTGGAAGCTTAACAGGCCAATTCCTGTCAGTCCCATGTCTTCAGAATATAAGGGTGGACTTACCAGGTGTCTTGGTCTCGTTAGGAATCAGGCAACGCACAAAGTGAGGATGGGTGCTTCTCAGGTTAGTCATCAACTTGTTCAGGTTTTCCTGTGGCAGAATGAAACAAGGGTTTCAGCTTCAGGCTACAAAGCTTTTGCATTCTTATTTAAATTCAGGGAAATACAGAATCACAGAATGGTTTGATTTGAAGGAGCCTTTTGAAGGTCATCAAGCCCAGCATCCCTGTCCCACTCCCACTGTCCCAGGCTGCTCCAAGCCCTGTCCAACCTGGCCATGAACACTTCCCAGGAATTGGGCAACCACAGCCAGGCAACCTGTGCCAGGGCCTCCCCACCCTCAGAGTGAAAAATTATTTTTCTTATTTCCAATTTAAATCTACCCTCTTCCAGTTTAAAATCATTGCCTTTTGTTCTGTCACTACAGGCCCTGGTAAAAAGTATTTTTCTGGCTTTCTGATAAGCCCCCTTTTATAGATTGAAAAACCAGAATAAGGCGTGCCTGGAATCTTCTCTTCCTCAGGGTGAGCAACCCTAACTCTCTCAGCTGTTTTTATAGGGTAGGTGTTCCAGCCCTCAGATCATTTCATGGCAGCATGGCTCATGTAAAAAGAAATTCACATACCCTGAACACAGCAGACACTGTCTGGAAAGAGCCCCCCTTCTTCTTAGCACCCTTCTTGCCACCACCACCAGCACTATCACCTTGGGAGAAGTAAATGGGAGGTGAACAGTTAGAATATGCAATACATTTTGTAGGCCTCCTCTTCCTTTGGCCATGGACAAATAAGAGACTTCATTTCAAATACTGACACACTGCCCTCTGAGAGTTAAGTGAACTGCTGCTAGGTAGCTGTTGATCAGTGTGTGGGACATTTGATCTCAAATGCAAGATTTAGGTTGCTGGAATGGAACAGTGTGGTCTGACCTAAGTTTCCTTGCAGTGCACTCTGTGCTACTGGTCACATACTGCTTTCACTATTACACAAAACCCCATTTACATGTTTTTTTTAATCAGGTGAATGACCTCAAAAATGTGACTCAGCACCATGCATCCATTTATCAGTGCAGGGAAGTCTTCTATAGAAAAAGCTCCTAATCCAGTACTCCAGGCGAAGAATACAGTTCTATTCTGAGTTATGGCAGGAAGCAAATTTTAGTCTCAGGAATACAGGTCCAAGCTCAGTGTCTTTCCATAGTTGCTATACCGTGAAGCCAATTAAATCAAGACTTATAGGGGACTTCTAAATTTATTCTCTGTCTCTTTTTCCATCACAACACCAGGACTGCTCAGCTGGATATGAAATTGTTCCATGGTCTCCTTTTAGTTCTTCCAGTTCCCCATAAGAAACAAAACTCTGTCTACAAAGACTAAAATCCTTGCACTTTGCACATTTATTTGGCCCCTGTCTAGTGGCTGAGTAAGCATGCAGATGATTCACAACAGTCAGGAAGTGTGCATCTCCTGTCACTTTGGTTTGGACTTGCTGTGCTTTACTTCTCTGCAGCACATAAATGTGGTGTTTCCAACAGTTCTGCGTGTTGGTGTCTTAGTTTTGGCATATCTGGATGTGCACAAGAGTGAGGTCACCTTAGGGGCTGGTAGCCTTGACTCTACCCTGAGAGGAGAAGCAGAAGGAGGCTTCAGTTGATTTTTGCCCTATTGGCCATCACTGAAAAAGCACTTACCTGCTTCTGCACCAGAATAGTTAGAAAAAAGGAAGGACAGCAGCTTCAAGGATGATTTCTGGTACAACCCCACAACAGTTTCATTCAGAGGGTCCTTGTTCTTGTCAAGCCAGCCAGAGATGTTGTAGTCCACTGTTCCAGCGTAGTGCACCAGGGAGAAGTGGGCTTCAGCCTTGCCTTTGCCGGGCTTGGGCTTCTGGAAGCTGCTGCACTTGCCCAGGTGCTGGTCATAGAGCTTGTTCTTGAAAGAGGTGTCAGTTGCCTTGGGGAACATGCACTCCTCTTCCAGGATGGAGAAGATGCCCATGGGCTGGGAGGAATAAGAATACACAAAGTGAGTGGTGGGGAGGGGAGCCATTACTGCTCCTCACTGTTCACCTCACTGTTTAAAGGCAGTTGTTAAAATCATCAATTTAACATTGTATAGGCATTCTCCCTTCCACCCCAGCCACATTGTTCAGGAAACCATTTGTGCAGAGATAGACTGTTGTTCCAAAAGCTTTGGTTTTATAAGCTGCCTATTTTTATGTGAGAAGGTAATTCAATAGTAATGCATCATTTTATCAAGAATGACTGAACTAAAATAAATGATCATAAAAGAAATGTACTCTCTACAATGTAAAGATTTTTTCCACCTTCTCAATGAGCTCAATGCAGGCAGCCAGGTCCATGCCAAAGTCAATGAACTCCCATTCAATCCCCTCCTTCTTGTACTCCTCCTGCTCCAGCACGAACATGTGGTGGTTGAAGAACTGTTGCAGTTTCTCATTGGTGAAGTTGATGCACAGCTGCTCCAGGCTGTTGAACTGCAAATTCAAAATACGAGAAAAATGCCAGTTAATTTCAGCCAGCCCTCAGTGAGCAAGCATACCTACAATAACTCACATCAAAGATCTCGAAGCCAGCAATGTCCAGGACACCGATGAAATGCTGCCTGGGCTGCTTGGTGTCCAGCTGTTGGTTGATGCGAACAACCATCCACAGGAACATCTTCTCATACACTGATTTAGCCAATGCACCCACAGAATTGTATACCTGTAAGGAGCACAGCCATGGCAGTAACAAATTTTGAGTTAAAGCTGAAAGAACACTCTGAAGAAATTGAAAAGCTGATGAGCTGTTTATGTACCTGTTGGACATTTTGCCCTTTAGTTACATATTCATTCCCAACTTTCACCCTGGGATAGCATAAAGCCTTGAGCAAATCAGCAGAATTCAGACCCATCAGGTAGCCAGCCTTGTCGGCCACTAGGATCAGAAACAGCAAATGAGCACAGTAGAGACAAAGAAAATTGTCCTGGTCCTCTGGGAAGTTTCTGTTACAAGGAGCCTACTTTTAGCACAACTCAAATGCATTTATTATCAAGAGAAGCTCCTCTCCAGTCTCATGGAGAATATTCCCTTGCTCCAAAGGCAATGTCTCAGCTGCTACAGAATCCTGTGTCCGTGTCTGAAGGGCTGCAGCAATGCTTAAGTTTTATATCTTTCTGTTTCCTTGTAGAGCATAAATTAAATCCCTGGCTTTGTGAAATTTGAAACAATCTTTAAAAAAAATAGTTTCTGCAAAGGAAAATAATTCTCAAAGTGTTGGGCACTCTGTGGGGTGTGGTTGCTGACTCTCTGCTGGTGCAGTTCACAAGCAAACTCTGCAAGCAGCCCTACCTTCAGTGCCATCAGGCTCTGCCTGCTCCTCCCGTTGCTTCTGCTTGAATTTCATGTTCCCGTAGTGCATGACAGCTCCTGTCAGCTTGTATATCCCCACCTTCTCATCAGGGCTGAAGCCCAGGATGTCCACAGCATTCTGCAGAGGCAACAGGCAAGTTGGGAGAGCACAAAGGCTGAAGCACAAGAGGCAGGTGGGGTTTCTATCCCTGCCTGTGCTGAGGGTGTCCAGCAGCATCCCAGTTGTGTGGCACCGAGCAGCAGAGCCCAGAGCTGGGCCTGGCTGGCCAGGACCCCTGGCTGCAGCTGGGCTGGCTGCAGGGCTGGCTGCAGGGCTGGCTGCAGGGCTGGCTGCAGGGCTGCTGCAGGGCTGCTGCAGGGCTGCTGCAGGGCTGTTCTGCTCTGCTCTGCTCTGCTCTACTTACATCTGTCGCCAGCAGCTCCTCGCTGTCATCGATGCTGGCAACCGTGACTTCTCCTTGGCTCACATAGAGGAAGTCATAGGGGTTGGTGGAGATAAGGAGCAGATCTGCAGGTATGTGGGTGACCTTTAGTGGCACTGGGGCAGGTCACAGTGGGAGCAGAAAGCACTCACTGAGCCAAGCCCAGCCCTGCAGGCACTCACCAATGAGCTCTGGCTTCTTGTTGGACATTATCTGGTAAAAAATGTGATAGCTCCTTTCACTGGACAGCTGAAAAGTGACTCTGGATTTCTCCAGGAGATCTAACCAAAAGTGAGGTGCTGTTAGTCTCCTGATAAATTTGAGATTGCAAACACATAAATTCTGCTTGCACTGACTTGTTCCAACTCACAGGTTTCGATGTCTGCAGAGGCCAGCTTGCCAGTTGGTCCAAAGTGGATCCGGATGAATTTTCCCTATCAAGCAGTGCAGACCAAACCATTGGTTATGACAATCAATGGATGAGACTTGCATTAAATGTCTTCATCCCAACAAATCTGAAATGAACTCACAAAGCGTGAGGAGTTGTCGTTCCTCACGGTCTTAGCATTGCCAAAGGCCTCCAGCAGTGGGTTGGCCTGGATGATTTGATCCTCCAGAGTTCCCTAGTCACAGGAGAAAATGCTCCTTAATCACTTTGCTTCTTAGTAAATAACAAATACTGCAAAAGGGATATTACAAAGAATTTTTACATATCACACGTGATTGAAACCTAAAAATTAACAGTTCTTAATCACTCATCAGCCAACACTCATGGATATTGCCACTGGATTCAAAGGGAAGAGAGCTGAAAGACACATCTGTGTTTTGCTCGCTTCTTGTTCTTGTTCTTGTTGGGTATCACATACAAAGTCACTGCAGTGGAGTTCAGGGCTTTTGAAACCTCTGTGAGAGGTGTTTCTGCAATCCTGTTCACAAAAGCCTTGACAGCTAAAGAAAATAGGAGAATTCTGGAAACTGTTTTGAAGGTTGCTCAAGCCCACAACAGGTACAGACTTCGGTAGGAAACACCTACCAAGGGAGAATGTAACATTTTGCAGTTGCATTCAAACAATGAATATTCCTGCAGCCTTTCATGATTTTTTTTTCTTTTGGTTTGGTTGTTTGTTTTTTTTTTCTTTTGTTCCTGCTGCATTACTGCAGAAGGAATGTTCAACATATAAAGTTTTGATACTGTGTTATATCTGTCGGTAACTGCAAACATAGGGAAGGAAAAAAGCTTCTGTGACATTATGTCTCTCCTTTTCAGTGCAATACAGTCCAGGAAGCAGAGCCACTGATGTGACTCTAGTAAAGTCATGACTGATCCTACAGAATCAGGGTATGAGAATGTTGCCTGAGATAATTTCCAAGACAGATGGAAAACCGATATTAAGAAAAAGAGAAAGAGAACTTGGTTTATATCAGATGAAAGGCGAGCAGCGCTGTTTTGGTTACTGCATCTCAGTGCGTGCAGTGCTCAGGGCAGCCTTGAGGGGAGAGGCACTGCCGTTCCCAGCGCTGGCTGCAGATGGCACAGCAGGTTTAAATTAGATTTTGTTAGTCCACTGTGAAGAGGGACCTTGAAAATTAAAGCAACGCAGTAGCGTAGGAAGTTCTATATCTTTCTTAAGAATAAAATATCCTAAATCCATAGAATAATGCGAGAGGAGAGGAGAGGAGAGGAGAGGAGAGGAGAGGAGAGGAGAGGAGAGGAGAGGAGAGGAGAGGAGAGGAGAGGAGAGGAGAGGAGAGGAGAGGAGAGGAGAGGAGAGGAGAGGAGAGGAGAGGAGAGGAGAGGAGAGGAGAGGAGAGGAGAGGAGAGGAGAGGAGAGGAGAGGAGAGAGGATTTGTGTCTCAGTGCAGCCAACTACACCAACACCAAACCTCCTTTGAGTGCACAGCTGGAATCAAGGAACTAAAACAGGAGCACTGTACATGGGTAACAGTGTGGAAGAACAGGGGAATTCTTTACACAAGTTCATTCTGGAATCCTATCTACAGGCTGGGTGACAAAGTGCTGGAGGCCAAAACCATATTTGTGGGAAATGCTGTTACACACTTCCCTTATTCCCTTATTCCCGTACCTGCCTGGCATCTGATTTCAGCTTGTATCTGCCACTGGCTACACAGAACCATAACCTACTTTATTTAATGTTCTTATAAAGAGTAACATGCAATTGTCATACAGATAGGAATGCTTAAAAAATAGAGTATTCTGTGAATACTCAGAAGAGGGCAGAACAGATTACTGTCAGTCTGAGAGCCAGGTGATTTTCTTTCTATCACACATGGTCTGTACATGTCTCAGCTGTCTTGAAGCTTTTCTGAGATCAGTCCTGGCATAGTGAGCAGCTGATGAAAGCTGAGCCCAGGAGATTCTAACATGGTGCTGATGAACAGAGTGCCTGTGATGAACTTGCCTTGGCCATGATCACCCATCAATCACAGACACCTGCCTCTGAGGGAAAGAACATTCAGCCTTGGAATCTCCTTAAGCTCCACTATGCCCTTGGGTACTCAAATAACATGCTGACACATGTCACACGCTTTGATGAGCATCTCACGGGCTGTGGTGGCACACACTTGTGCCATCAGGGTGTTTGTTGCTTGCTCTGTGCTGGGGAATGAAGCCTGTGCCTTGCAAATGCACCAGTGGGCTCAGATTGCAACAGCTGTGCTGCTCAGCAAAGGGACATCGGGGAATGCATTTTCTTTTCTGCAAGGATCCTTTCTGAGGTTACTTTCTGGCTGTCAGGCAAGTGGTCCCAGCTGTCCCAAATCCAGCCCTTTTCCTATGCTGTCCCTTTGGGCTGTTCTGTTGACCACAGACAGAAAAACCAGCCAGTGGAAACTACTGTCTGATGCAATTGCAATGATGCTTCAGCACAGCCATTATGCAGTCCAGAGCTCCTGCACTTCCCTGTCAGCAGGAATGAGCCAAGGGCCAGGGATGGCACAGCCTGTGGAGCTGACTGCTCGCTTTTCCCATGCAGCACTCAGGTGCTGTGGATCTCAAAGGACACTGAGGAATAGGTACATAGATGGACAGCCAGCACAGAAAAAGCTGCTAACTTTATCTTCCCCTCCCGCATAAAAATACTCCTGTGTAAATAGAGGCTTTCCAACATTGATAAAATGATTTTGTAAGTAAGAGTTCAGCAGATTTGAGGCTGGGCATCAGGGGTAGATGAGCATAGATGTGCTTGGGTTGTGCATCCTGACTGTCTTAGCTGCACAACGCTTTCTGCCTTTAGATAGTCCTGCAACCCCAAAATACACATTGGTACTTTCCCCTCAGCAGGCACAGCGTGGAGAAGGGGCAGCTGATGTCATACCTGCATTTTGCCGGGCTGTGGATCTTTCTTCTTCTCACCAGTGACTGCAATTGTTGCAAAGTACTGGATGACACGCTTTGTGTTCACAGTCTTCCCTGCACCGGATTCTCCACTGTTGAAACAAAAATATGAATTATTACAGGAAACGTCATCACTTTTCTGTCAGCTTTGTCACTCGTACCAAAACATACTCACGTGATAAGGATTGACTGGTTGTGACGATCTGAAAACAAAATCACAGAAAGAGATGTTCAAATGAGATGTGGAGGGCATCAGACACAACTAACTGACTTCAAGAGAAAGAACTGTATTATATCAGTATTTATCACTTTCTTACAAGAAGAAATAAATTATGTATTAATACATATTAGCGTGCATCTGGACTTTTTTTTTCTGTACAGACAGAGATGAAGTAGCCCAAAATTTAACTTCAAGCAGTGACTCTTTACAAGGTTTCCCACTTACTGTTTTTTTTCTTTTATGTATAGACCTTGGCTTAAATACTGTTTAATTATAATCAGTTATAATAGGCTGTGTTTCTCCTTTACCAATCCTTTAAATTCCTTTCAAAGAAAGGGGGCACAAAGCCTTAGAGCCAGCGACTGCTTTTCCTTCATTATCTGACAACTCAGAGATCATTAAGATGTTCACGGTCTGATCTTGCGTTGTGCTGTATGGGACCACTGAGTAGAACCTAAAATTCCTTGACCAAATAGCCAGCCCTACATATATCAGTGTTTTCCACTCCTGCCAAGTAACTCACCAGTCAGCATGAACTGATAGGCGTTGTCAGAGATGGAGAAGATGTGTGGAGGGGCCTCCTGGCGCTTCTTGCCGCGGTAGCCAGTCACCACCTCGGGGTTGTACACCGGCAGCCACTTGTAGGGGTTGACAGTGACGCAGAAGAGACCCGAGTAGGTCTGTGAGGAAGGGACACAGCACGTTGGCTTCCCCTGAGCCTGGCCCAGCAGTTGCTGAGGCTGCCCAAAGGAAGCTGCTGCTGCCACTTACGTAGATCATCCAGGCTGCGTAACGCTCTTTGAGGTTGTACAGCACGGCGGGTTCGTGGAGGTGGGTCATCATGGCCATGTCCTCGATTTTATCAAATTTGGGAGGGTTCATGGGAAACACTTCATCATCCTTTACAGTCACAGTCTAGCAAAAAAAAAAAAGAGAAGGGAACAACAGGAGAAATCTGAAACAGGGAACTGCCTGAACTGGATGATCACATAGGAGTAACAATGGTATCACTTACTGTGTCATCGTATTTTTTAACGGTGACTTTGCCACCGTCTTTGCTCTGTATGGTACCTTTCACATACATTTGCTTGTCATCTACTACAAAACAGGCTGACTTAGCATCAAATGGGCGATTCTGGGCTTCAATCCTCTCCTTCTCTGGCTTCCGTAAATAGGGAGCAGCTTCTCCAAAGATTGCCATCTCTGCATCTGAACTCATGTCTGCAGTTGCTCTGGAGGAATGCAGAAAAGTTGCAGAAAGTCTTTGCATTTGTAATTTACATTTATCCCAATGTTCAGTCATGTTAAGTGACTAATAGGAAGAGAAGGATTAGTACGGCACTTAACTTCTGCCTCAATTTTAATTATCCACTGAAGAAGTGCTAATAAAGAAAGTTCCTTTTGTAGACAGATTGTCTTTGAAGACATCCCCCTTAAACAGTGCCCAAGTGAGGGCAAAGAGGATATCAAACTAGAAGTCTTCAAAACCTGGTCCTGCTCTATCTTCATCTACTGTTCACAGAGTTGCACATCCTTCTCAAAGCCACATACGCATTGAGATGATGTAATTGGACATCTAAAAATTCAGGCAAAAGTGAGCTCTGTGAGTCATGTAGAGCGGCTCTTATGTGATTTTCAGGTGTAGGTAGGTTTAATACCCTCTGGTTTTGATGTTTTAATAACAAGCAGGGGAATTTCAGCTAATTTCTGTCTATACCAAGCACTGGAACAAATTGTGAATGTTAATCATCACCTATCTTAAGCCAAACCTGTTTGTTGTGTGAAGCAAATTGAAAACATCTTTTCCAATTATGTTGCAAAATTGGCCAATAAAGGAATATCATGTACATTACAGGTAATAATTAAGAACATATTATTAGCTAAATAACATACTATTTAGGTAAATAAGTATGTGACATAACATTTCAAAGAATCTCAATTATAGCTTGAACCTATTATATCTTGAACACATTATATAGACTAATAATAGTTATGAATCATTAAAAGACAATTCATATGTACCAGATATTTTTAAGGATTTAGCTAGTAGAAATATTTCAGAAAACTGATTTATGGTCAGTTTTATTTTGCATTTTTTGAAATATCTAGTAAAAAATCTTCAACACAAATAAATGCTTGCTATGGTTGAAGGAACTGTCATGGGTAATTCATGAGCATCTGGAAATAGCACAAGTAGAAATAATGTAGGCAGGAGTGAGCATAAACAGAATGTTCTTACCCAGGCAGGCTAATATACAGGCTAGAAAAAAAAAATTAAATTTCTAAATTCCTGTTCCTTCATGTGTTGTCTGGATGCACTGTGAAGAGTAAAGAATAGAAAAGGACAGAACTGAAAAACTAAGATTTGTGCATCCAAGGCATCAGAGTACTGAAACAGTCAAAATAGAATGGTTTTATGTGCAAGAAAATGGTGAAAGGAATAAGAAGGCATTTGTAATGCTTCTCTGAACATGTTGTAGAAGTGCTGATCTTTCTCAGCAAAAGCCATCTCCTGTGGGATCTGCACCCTTGCAGGACTTTGAGGGGCTGCCTCACACAAGAGCTTTTAGCAGCCAGGAGTTTCAAAAGCACAAAACCCAGAACCTTTAGCTTACTTTGAAAGTAGTATTCTGCCTATACAGAGCCCAGAGTTTGTGCCTGTGTGATCTCGTGTCTGAGGGGCTCAAGAGAAGCAAAAGGAAAGAAAGGGAGAAGGTGTTTCAGAGTGTCCATGAAAAAGTGAAGCGGAACATCAGAAATGGCATATCAGAAAATTCCTCAAGGGGCACAGTCTGTTAAACTGCTGAGTGTCTTTGATAGGAAATAGTGTAAATTTTAGATCTTTACACATTCCTGAGCAGAGAAGATGGCATCCTCTAGGAGAATAATCTGTTCTTCCATCCCTTTCAGCTCCAGTTTCAGTGAACACTTTTTGGTTTTAGGATCAAAGGCACATGTGTGGAAGGTTCCTTCTGCGCCCTGCTGCACACTAAGTCACTAACCTTCCCCAGGAAACCTAGAAGGGACTGGAGCACACAAGTTCTCTGAAAAGGTTACTCTTTGGGCATGAACAAACCTATCAGGCAGGAGACAAGATCATTCTGAACTTTTTTGAGTTTCAGTGCCTGTGTGATAAACCAAAGTCAGTAAATAATTTTCTAGACTTTGCCCCAGAGGAAACTAATGCTTGAATATTACTTTAAGTCTCCTCTCTGAACACAACCTCAGGCTTCCAGAAGCTGTGCAGATGGCAGGGCATGAATTTTAATAATCTATAAATCCCGGAATTCAAGGTTACACCACAAAAAGCTTTTGCTGTCTCTATCGTGCCCTCTTGACTAAGTTTGAGCATCTGTAACTTTTCTTTCCGCATACATGGAGTATTCCTGCCAAGAGCTGTGACTATTGCTCATGTCAATTAAAATACCATATATCCTTCCCAGTGATCCAGGTTCTACTGTCTTTTGTACCTGCCTTTTCCATTGTCTGTGTGAGGTTTACTTACTGCTCAGGATCAAGTAGCAAAGGTGTTATTTGTTAAACCCCTACCTTCAGAGAGCCCACGAGGAAATCTGTTTTCAGAACCTGTGTGGAATAGTTAAAGAAAGGACAGAGAGGGTTACATCAAAACCAGTCCATTGTCCTGAGCATATGCCATATCAAACATTCCTACACCTTTGTAGCCTCTCCAGATAGCTGAACTGCACACAGTGCCCTAAAACTCCTGATCTAGAGCAAAATTCCACAGAGAACTGCGTTTCTTCCCACATTACTGTGAGCTGCTTGAAACAAATCTAATGTCCAGGAAAAAATTAGCTACTTTACATATATAATCCCAGCCAATTTCAACTCCCTTCAGGGTTAGTCCTCCTGTGCCTTTCACAGGACTTGGAGGTAGCAAAGTTGGTAGAAGGCCCTTCCAAGGACTGTCATGCTGTGACTCTCCTGCTTCTTCTCCACATTGGAGTGGTTTAGGTGGCACAACCTTGACTTTGCATGTAAAGCATGACCTGGAATGTTTGAGGTGGGCAATGAGAAGAAGATGCCCCTTCATATTCCACCTTTTTGGGGAGCTCTGGAGATGCTGTGGTCAGAGCATGAAGCGAGTGGATGGCACTTACCGTGAGATGCTGAGGTAACAAATCACAAAGTTGCCTTCAGCTGCAGCTCTTTATACGTTACCTCCTGCCCACACAGCACTCCAGCGCTCTATTTTTGGTCAATAATAATTTACTCTTTAGTTGTAAACGTGTTGTAGCTCTGATCTCTCTGCTAATTACTCAGAGACAGGATTGGTTTAAGGCTGTATGAAGTCAGCTGCACTGACCTCTCCTTCTCACACTGATATGTGCCAGGATGGAGGAACCCAAAGACAGCTCTGATAAGGCCAAATAAGGCAACACTTGGTTCTGTACTGCAAGGGTTTGCCTTAAGTCAGCAGGATGGGGTTTTTCTAATTGTGCACAATTACTTCTTGAAGGATGTAATATCAATGGATGCCCTCCTATCCTCCCTGTTTGTCTACACATGCTGCTAGATAAGAAGAAATTTTTATTGAGGCGAATTTTTTATACCATTGTGTGGAGTGCTGACAAGCCTGAAGCCAGCCTCAGTCTTTGGACAGAGTGAGACAACTGCCAGCTAATGGACCACAAGAGAGACTTGCATTCCTGGCCTGTGGGTTTGCAAGGCATCCTCGAGGTCTCAGCCTGCAGGAAGGTGCCTGTGCCACTCCACTGTCCTGCAGAGGCTGTCATGGAGCAGGCTGGATGTCAAACCAGAATGAATGTAAGTTGCTGTGTAAAGGAAGGTGGAAGGAGAGCATCTGCTCCTTTAAGATTTGCTGTTTAAGGACTGGTTTTGTCACTGCAAGGGACAGGAAGAAAGGGAGGAATAATTGAGAACATACTGGGACACAAACCTGCCTGACAAATGGTAAGGGAGGAGGTGGTGTGCAGCAAACCTGGTCAGCCAGACTGCTTGGTGAAGGCATTTGAAAGTGTAAAAAGTAACAGTCTTGAGGGTCTCTCACATCTTTGGAAAATACTCTTATCACAAGATAATTTTGTACAGGAGATGCGGTGACAAAGTAGATTTGTCATCGTTACCGCATTTTTCTTTATTTTCAGGCAGAAGAAACTTTCAACAGAAAATTATTCAAACTTCAGAGGTCGTGAAATCTAAACCACCTTTTTGTGGAATGACCCAGCTCCTTCTGTGGGCAGGGATGGATTGTCAGGTGCATTGTCATTGCTTCACATTGGCTCGGTCTGGGGAACATCCTTGGTGCATTTACACAGTTCTCCTTGGCTGTTTGTTTTGGATTACCTTCAGGGTGCCCATGATTTAGTTACTCTAGGAAGCAAAGGCATCTGTACTGGATTCTTCAATAGAAAATGGATTCCTGCAGTGTTGAGAGGAATCCTGTTTAGGCCTTTCCTCTTGTTTTTTTGAGTCCTTTCTAGAATGTTTTTCAATGCTTTTATTTATTTTTTTTAAATCAGAGTCACTGACATCTTTTCCAGTCTGACCTCAAGTGTGAGCACAGGCATTCTCAACAATGACACCATTCAGATGTGGAGATAATATTATTATTGTATTTTTATTCTGTCAATTTCTGCGTATCAAACATTTAAATTTACTTTTAAATTTGGTTGCAACAGCAGAATTGCAGACACTTCTACATTTTAACAGCCTCAAGATCTGGTTTGGGTCCCCCACATCTGTATTAGACTATATTCTTCATTATTTACTATATGCACTTATATTTTCATTTTAATTATCTGCATCTTTAGCCTAAGCTTAACTATAATGCAACCATCATTACTCTTTGTCAGAGACTACCTGGTTTTTCATATTTGACTCACCTAATTCTTTTGTAGGTAAAGGGATTTTACATTTTCCCCTGGGTAAAAACCAGTAAAACAGTATATATTGAAGAACTAATCCTTTACAATGGCACATCCCCTGCATATTCAGAATCATTTTGACATCTGTCAATTCAGAAAATTGTCCTTTTGAGGGATTATGTGGTTTGCAGAGTGTAAGCCGGGTGTTCCAGCATTTCTCAGCATCTCTTGTGGCCCAGGGTCACAGCCATTTGGGTCCTGCAGAAACTCTAATCTGGTGATCCTGAGAGGACGTGGGAAGGGAACTCGTGCTTTGGGGTACCCTCCTTACACAGGATGCCATGGAGCAATGGACAGATTCAGGAGCAATCTGAGGAGGAACATTTTCTAGGTAAGACAGACCCATATTTGCTTCTTCTCTTTGGTTTCTAGAGCATAAATGTCTTTTAAGATGGTTCCCAAGTTCCTGGATGAGTGGACATCAGTGTTGCTCCCAAAGGAGAGTTACCCTCTTTGTAACCATCCAACTGGTCCTTATCTTGTAAGAAAAAGTCCAAAGACAGGGAAAGGCTGCAGGTATGTCCTTGAGCATCCTCTTTTGGGAGCATCTCAGTGAGGCACTGAGAAGCTAAAAAGCTCAGGGGTCTCAATATCTGCCTTGCTTCACATTGTATGAGTGGGGGAATAATGTCTCCTTGGGGAAAGTAAAATACAGAAAACTTCTCTTGTAACCAAGTAAAAATTTTCTCTTTTAGTTAGACGAGCTGAATCTGTAAAGTTTATTTAAGGTGGAAAAATCAATTAACCAAATGTGTTGCTTGTAAAGGCTCAGAAAACATTATGTAACAGGAAGATTTGTGGAAAGCAGATTTTAAGTCAATTCAGGCAAACACACCAGGCAGGTGCCAGGTAAGTTTTAGAGGTAGTGCATATGCAGATACAGATAATATATTGATGTGATTGGTCTATTGTCTATCTTGATTATTATTTTATTGCTCACAATACTTAATGCATATATATATATATATATATATATATACACACACATAGATATGAATTTATCAAAAGCATAAGCATGGAGTTTTTTACAGCAATTTATCTGTCAAGGAAAGGACCACACATTTATTGTGTCAGTCTCTAAACATGTGTTGTACCAGCAGATTCATCTGCATGGTTTCTGTAAATTGATATTCCTGGAATTCTATAAATTCTCCTATTTGCTAATGTTGGTCAATCACAAACACCTTCAGGATTTCTCATAATTCTGGCATTGTCATACTGTAGGATACATAAATGTCAGCCTGTCTTGGGAGCTGAAAGGCTAGATAGCATGCCAAGCACAACCTGACAGATTTGTTCATTTGGTTATCTAACAAATTCTTTGCTCTTTTTGCATGGCAGAGTGTTTGTTTTCTTTATGCTGTGCTTCTGTCAAGACTCAGGGCACACACCACACCTGTTCCAGCACTAAATAGATTTGATCCTATGACAGTTACCCAGCAGCTTTTCCAGTGGATGCTCATGAGGAGATAATTTCCCCAGTACAAGTGGTCAGGGAAGCAAGGCTTCCATACTAGGTGCCCAAACCACTGACAGGCAAGCTGCTGTATCTGCAACTATCTGACACTTTGGGGACAGATGGACATTTTGGTCTAAATTAATATAGCTATTCTCATATTTCATACCCAACCCCCTTTCCCAGGGCTTCAGGGACATACGTGTTTGTTCCTGATACTGTCACCTTTCAGACCTTTTATCACTCCACCTTAACAGGTTATTGTTGTTACCAGATAGACTGAAAGGGGAAGAGGGGTAACTATCTTCTTGTTGTCCCCCATCAATTCAAAAAGCTTCTGAAAATGTAATTCTTTTGTGGATTTAGCCTCCATGTAGGAGCCTTCCATCATATCTGATTCAAAGTTGCCTGGCCTTTAAGATCATTAATCTGCATTAGCAGTTCTGTAAATCTGGATTTTATCCTTTGCTGCTCTGAAAACCACAGAGATACTCTATATTAAGCATTATTAGTACTCATTTACAGGATAAATCCTCTTCCCTGGGATGTAAATGATGTGTTTGCAAAGCTGAAGGGGACTGGTTTTGGAGAAAAGGTGGAGAAGAGATGCCATTCCTAAGGTGCATAACTGTCACATGAGTCACTGAGATTTATTGCCATGGAAACCCCACAGTCTAATTTGGTGGTGTCCTGCTTTATTGAAAGCTTTCTGGTGTTCAGTCTCCTATTCCATGGACAAAGAGCAAGAATTTCTCCTCAGCTCTTCTCAGGTTATGATGGCATGATGAATTTTAGGTTCAAATGATCAGTGTTGCCAGAAAAGCTGGAGAGATGTATACCTTCAAACAAATTTTTGTCCTCAGCAAATGCTCCTGCATTTTATAAAAAAAAAAAAATGTATTGAGGTTTGAAAATATGTACTTTGATCTTTTGAGCCTGTCTTTAAATGATACTCTTTTCTAATGAAAGTACAAATATTAATTTATGTAAAGGGAACAGAAAGCCTAAACTTGTCAAAGTGTATGGTATTTCATGCTGATTTCTGCATCACTGAACATGAGTTTGACACTGTACCAAGGCCAAATAGAATTAATGACAATCTTTGAGAGATTCCTTTCTAAAAATATATTTGCAAGCTTTTTTTTTCACAGCTGTCACTTACCCCCAGCCTAGAAAAGCTTCTGTTATAATACTGAAAAGTGGACATTGAAGATATCTTTCAGCTAACTGTTGAACACTGCAAAATAGTTAATGATATATTCTGTATATTTTAGGGGAAAGGAGATATCTACCCTATATTTATCCTTTTTCCTTCCCCCAGTATAAACCAGTGGCATGATCACATCTTCAGGTTGTTTCAGCAGTTGCAAAGTTGGCAGCAATCCATATTCTGTACAAGCTACTGACAAGAACTATTTATTACCCTTGGGACTACAGGGCTATTTCACTTTAAATGTCAGATCTTCTTCTTTCTTACGCCCTTTTTGAGGCAACCAAACTGAAAACAATTCATTAGCAGGCTATTATTTGTACCTTGCCATTGTGAAGCCAACAAAACCCTTTTTTATTTTTCAATCCAAGCTGTTTTGGTAGCAGAAACAGAAGTAGAGGCAGAAGCAATTGAAATAATACCTATTATTTGCTCCCACTTACAGCTGATCTCATGTCTGTACTGTTGCCTTGCACAAAAGCAAATGATACTGCTTATTTGGGATTTTATCTAGTAGCAGCAGAAAAAAACCTGTGTTGAGATAAAAATGGCTTGCCTTCCATGGCAGATATTTTCAGCTAATTAAATGATGAGGATTATACATCCTGCCCAAATAGCACAAATAGTCAGTTACAAGTGGCCAAGACCAGAGGGTACTTACCAAGGTTTCCCTAAAAGCATGGAGATGTAACATCTGGAATATTTGCTCTGGTGTGTGAGCTCTTACTAAAGCTGCCTTGCTTCTGGAGATCTGGAAGTTGTCTAGTAAAATGCTAATTTTTGAAAAGTATTTCAGTGAATGGTGGCCCAGTAGACCTAGTGCCACTACTAAGAATAAGGAGAAGCTAATAATGATTAGAATTCAAGGACACAGTGATAAATAAACATATTGAGCAAAACAGCATTTGTAAAGGGAAATAGTATTCCACGAACCTAGTGGAGAATCAAAGATATGTGGATAGGTGGATGGTGCTTTCTTAATGAATATCTATAAGCCATGTGAGAAGGTATATCACCTTTCTTAAAGAAGCTAAGTCTGTGTCTGTGATGTTATTTAAAATAGTTTTGAGAAGTGATCCTGGGCAAGGACAGGCTGATAATCCTGCTGCAGACGTATAAGTGTCCCTGGGGGTGGTATCTGAGTGCCCAAAGTGGCTTGATCTGAAGCAAATCCCAGGAGCAACTTGGGGGAAAGCTCAGTCCAGCAGCTCTATTTATGTATATATTGCATTAGGACCCTCCTGGGATTCTCTTTGTCCTTGATGAACCTCACAGCCCTACTCAGTAATGTCCTCTATACCCTTGCTGTCCTTCTGCATCGAGCCTGCTAGCAGGTTATGAAACAGCCCTCGTGTACTCAGCAGGGATTACCAGGGCATCAGGAGTGCCTTGCCTGCTGCTAAGGACTCCTCTGCTTTTTGTGGAATATATTCTGTATCTGGGACATCACCACTGTGCTTTGCTTGAGTTGTTTCAAAGCAGGCAGTAAATGCCGTGTGGAGGAACTTCTGTCACAGCAAGGTTGCTTCTCTCTGTTGTCTTCTGACTGCCCACATCAGCCTCAGCCTTCACCTGCAGTGCTGCCAGCAGCCAGGTGCAGAGCTGGGTCACTGGGCTCTCTCGGGGCTCTGCTCTTGTCATGGCCACTTCCCACTGCCTGAACAATCATCCAGAGCTGCTCTCCAAGGCTGCTCTGTGGAGCCAAGCTAAAGCCAGCTGCTGCAAGGACTGCTATGAAAATACCTGGGAGGATGGGTACAGGAGAGAGTGACGTTTGTGAGATGTGCTGTGCTTCTCTAGTTTTCAAAACAAGCAGGAAACTCTATACTGTCCTTTCCTTCCACATTTAACAGGCAAGACTGCACGTACTCTTTTTAGCTACCTTCCCTGTCTTCCCAACTAAAGTATTTTGAAGGAACTCCTGGATAATTTTGTAACAGCAATTCAGCAAGCTCAGGATTTGGGGGGACAATATAACATGGTGGATCAGTTAACCTGAGGGTGACATGACTGCTGCAGCTCCACACCCTCAGACCCAGCCAGTGCCAGGACAGCAGATGTGTTCCCAGCCAGACATTGACACAGAACATGGGTGTACATCCTCTGGGGGAATTGCACAGCTGTGCTCTGGTTAGAAGTCCACACACTCCCAGAAAGAGAAAGATTATATGCTTGACTCAGAGGCAGGAAAAACCATCATAAAAAGTAGGAAGTGGGACCCCCAAAACCTGAACAGTTCCTTGGCAGATAAGAGGATGTCTGAGCAAGTAGTGATACATTAAAACAGGATCTGTGTGGTAAAAAAGTTGCATGCTGATTTGTCAACTTCTTCTTTCTCCAAAAGAGACTCAGTAGGAATCTTTTTCACAGGTGGCAATCATTCCCACAGACATCTTTTCTCAGGTGTCTGACATGCGACTCTGGGAACATTTTTGGAGATGTCACGACACTCAGCTAGGAATTCAGTCAAGGGAAGCTGTCCTGTAAGGCTGCAAAGTATTTATCAAGGCCTTGAAATCGAATGATAAAAAGAGTGACTACTTTTGACCTTGATTATGTATCAATGATGAAAGAATAATGCAAATTTTCATGTAACTGGATCTCTGCTCAAAAAAAGTAGCTTTGGAAATTATATGAGTGTATGTATGCATATATACATATACAGATATATATAGGTATATATGCATGTATGTATGTGTGTATATGCATATATAAGTATGTATAATATGTATATATGTTTGTGTATGTGTATATACACACATATATCTATATGTATGCTTAAACTGCCTTCCCAGGCACATCTACAGCTACAACAGCAGCCCTGAGGAGAAGTTGCTGGGAGTGTTGGTTGACAAGAAGCCCAAAATGCCCTGGTCGTGTGTATTGGGAGCCAGAGACCCCCTGTGTGTTGGGCTGAGCCCCCAGCAGTGTCCAGCAGGACAAAGGGGGGGACTCTGCCCCTCTGTCCCTGTGCTCAGGTCAGACCCCACCTGCAGAGCTGCCCCAGCCTGGGCCCAGCACAGGCAGGAGCTGGAGCTGCTGGGGAGAGCCCAGGGGAGCCACAGAGATGCTCCAAGGGCTGGAGCCCCTCTGCTCTGGAGCCAGGCTGGGAGAGCTGGGGGTGCTCACCTGGAGAAGGATCCAGGGAGAGCTCAGAGCCCCTTGCAGGGCCTGAAGGGGCTCCAGAAGAGCTGGAGAGGGACTGGGGACAAGGGATGGAGGGACAGGACACAGGGGATGGCTCCCACTGAAAGAGAGTAGGGTTAGATGGGATATTAGGAAGCGCCTGTAAGGGTGGGGAGGCCCTGACACAGGTTGCCCAAAGAAGCTGTGGCTGTCCCATCCCTGGAAGTGTTCAAGGCCAGGTTGGATGAGTCTTGGAGCAACCTGGTCTAGTGGAAGGTGTTCCTGATGGTCTAACCCATCCCAGGAGATGAAAGCAGCCCAGGTTCTTGTTAACAGATCATTTGGGTGCATTAGCATGAAACAGCACTGAATGACCAATGTGATTTTTAAGAGGTGTCCATGGATTTCTCTGATGTTTGCTGATATCCACAAAGAATGATAACCCACATTTTGAGTGAGGCCACGTTGTGCAAAGTTATCAGGATTACACTGGAGATATCATAGGAGGTAGGTGTCTGCCAGACCAGTATAGAAAATTCAGGGTAGTTTTGGAAAAAAAGTGTAGACAATGACCAACTGACTATATGAGGTTACTGGCTATGCTGCCCTGGGAATGTTGGTTTCACATCACTTTCATGAACAAAAGTTGAAAATAGATCTCATTTTAGGTTTAAATGCCCTCTAAATTATGTTCTGAAGTGGCTTGAAGGATTGAAGGAATTTAACTTGAAGTAAGATCTTGCAAAGAAGACACAAGATTTAAAAGAATAATCAAAGATTAAGTGGGAGTAGGAAGGAAGGTGTAATAAGTTCTTATTGTTTGGACAGAACACTTAAGGTAATATCTATTACATTCCAAGCAACAGTTATAAGGGATAATTACATTTTGTTTCAGAGAAAAAAATATTTTCTCAGCAAAGGAAGTATTAGTTTAAATTTCCTGGTGAGAACAAAGCAGGATGTCTGATCAGACCACTTTAAAAGTGGCTGAAAAACTTTGAAAACACCTGAAGCAAGATTTTTAATTGAATAAATAAATTTAAAATAAGCACGAAAAAATGTAATCCTTAAAAGAATTCAGGGTAATGATTAAAATGCAACACTCAACTTCTCATTATTTACATGGCATAAGCTCTACAATTTTATTATGTAGGCATTACTCATCTACAGATTAATGAAGGACAAAGCAGTGATTACAAAATAAAAGTGATAGAATGTCACATTTTGTGCAATTCTCTCACTTTACAGCACTGGAGGGGTTTACTCTTCACTTTCTGCCTTCTTGCTGATTTCCCGGCTCTTGGCTCGGAGCTTGTTGACCTGTGACTCTGCAATGTCAGCCCGCTCCTCGGCTTCCTCCAGCTCGTGCTGGATCTTGCGGAACTTGGAGAGGTTCACATTGGACAGCTCCTCCTGGAGATAGGAAGAAATATAAAATAGGTTTTAAAACAGTTCCACTGTAACACTGCTAGGTGAAAATATGAAAGAAAGAAAGTGAAATGAAGTAGAGACCTACTGCCACAATGTTGACCTGGGCTCAAACAGAGCTACACAGGTGAAAATATCAACACAGAGTCCCACTTCCACCTGGTTAAAGACTGACTGAACACAGTGATACTCACAGCCTCCTCAGCTTGTCTCTTGTAAGCTTTCACCTTAGTTTGCAGTTTGTCCACTAGATCCTGAAGCCTGAGAACATTTTTCCTGTCTTCCTCAGACTAAAGAAAATGACAAGAAAGAGAAGCATCTCTTTTACCCTCCTCTACATAAAACAGAGACTATCATTTTTATTTGACATTGCTGCCCAGTAAGACAGAAGTGATAAACTGGATATTGTAAACATGACTAGAAAGATAGTAAACTCCTGGTGTTTTCATTATTCTCCTTTTTGTGTGTGTGACTCAGGACAGAGGCTCGGGGCTACATTTTGGGTTCCAGGAATAAGAGTGTATCAACACAAACAAGATTCCTGCCTTACCTGGTAGGTCAGTTCCTTCACCCTCCGCTCGTACTTGCGCACGCCCTTCACGGCTTCAGCGCTGCGCTTCTGCTCAGCATCAACCTCCCCTTCCAGCTCCCGCACCTGCAAGGACAAACCCATCCCTGCAGCTTCCCTGCCAATGTCTCTGCAAGGACACGCTCACTCAGGCACAACCCCAGCCCTACACACCCTGGCCTCCAGCTTCTGGATCTGCTTCTTCCCTCCCTTCAGTGCCAGCTGCTCAGCCTCATCCAGACGAAGCTGCAGGTCCTTCACTGTCTGGTCCAGGTTCTTCTTCATCCTCTCCAGGTGGGCACTGGTGTCCTGCTCCTTCTTCAGCTCTTCTGCCATCATGGCCGCCTGATCAGAGCAAAGGGTCAAAGCCATTTAAGGACTGGAGATATTTTGGGGAGACTACATTCATCATCAGCAATGCCAGGAGTGCCCAACTCACATCTGTGATGGCCTTCTTGGCCTTCTCCTCAGCATTGCGGGCTTCCTGGATGGTATCCTCCATTTCACTCTGGATCTGGGCAATGTCCGTTTCCAGCTTCTTCTTGGTGTTGATCAAGCTGGTGTTCTGTTGAAGAGCATGAACATGATTTTTTTTTTTTTTTTTTTTTTTTTTTTTTGTTAGCTTGCCATATCATATGAAGTACAGCATAAGTGTTCTTTTAATATAGATTGTGCCACATGTCATCCACCAAGGCAGGCACAGGAAAGTAACAAAAATAGAGTAAGAGAAAAGTCAATGAAATGCCTCCTCTTCAGCATTGGGGAAGAGTAATCCACTCTCAACAACTGAAAAGAGGAAAAATTTTGAATGTAGATGGGATGAATCCCTTCCCAAAACATTCCATTACTTGAAATTGGGCGCTTTCTGTAGATTTCAGTATTTGATTGCTCAGTGGCTCTTATGACACACAGCTCATGTCAAATTCTGCTTCATAAATGCTAAAACGAGCCAGTGGAGTTCATCCCCAGTTCCCTGCTAGTAAAAAAGTAGATGAGGATTCCTCAGTGCTACATTTCAGCCAGCAAGGAACGAATGTGGCTGTGGTCTCAGGGTTCCATTCCCTGACTGCACAGAGAACTTGCAATGTCACTGTGAATAAAGTGTCTGAGAAGGTAAATGAGGTGGAAGCATGTGTGTCATTGTCAGCCTGGGAGAACCAACAGTGCACACACTTATTTCAGCAAAGATCTCTTTACGTAACATGATGAATACTCCAGACAGGTAGACTGTCTTCCTCCAAGTTGAGTATCCAGTGGTGACTGGAATAAAGCATTAAAGTGTTCTCCCAGTCTCCAGGAGTATTATTCCTCACTAAATGACCTCACCTGGCTATGGAGGAGTTGCACACGCTCACTGGCATCCATTAGTTCCTGCTCAGCCACTTTCCTTGAGCGCTCCGTCTGCTCCAGGGCTGCCCGGAGCTCCTCAACTTCAGCCTGCAGCAGGTTTGCTCTGCGCTCCACCATGGCCACCTGCTCCTTCAGGTCCTCCTGTGACCGGAGAGCATCATCCAAATGGATCTGGGTGTCCTGTAGAGCCATAGAAAGAAATTATAAGAAGATTTAGAGCTCCTGTGGACTGAAAGTATTAACCAAGATATTTCTCTGTAGGCAATTTCTGTTCAAGAGACCTTGAGCACTCCCTGTGTATTTCTCAGGTTCTTCTGTGCCTCTGCAGCCTGGCGGTTGGCATGGCTCAGCTGGATTTCTATTTCATTCAGGTCTCCCTCCATCTTCTTCTTCAGCCTCAGGGCTTCATTCCTGCTCCTGATCTCAGCATCCAAAGTGCTCTGCATGGAGTCCACAACTCGCTGGTGATTTCTCTTCATCTGTTCGATTTCCTCATCTTTCTCTGCTACCTTCCTGTCGATCTCAGACTTCACTTGGTTGAGCTCAAGCTGCAGGCGCAGGATCTTCCCCTCCTCATGTTCCAGGGAGGCCTGCACAAGAAAAAATAAGAACACCTTTCATGTGACAGATATTGAACCTGAAGCACTGAGTGAAAAAGAATGCTATGTTTAGATAATATCTCTACTTCTTTAAGACCTCTTCTCCTCTTCTGTCTGGGAATGGGATAAACAAGAGAGAGATCCAAGAGGCGTAAGAGAGATAGAAATAATGCTGTGTACCTCAGCTTCCTCCAGAGCAGCCTGGATTTCAGATTTCTCCTGCTCAATCTGCTTCTTCACTTTTTCCAGCTCATGAATTGCCTTCCCTCCCTCTGCAATCTGCTCCGTGAGGTCGGAAATCTCCTCTGTGGGAACAAAGATCAATGGCATGGTCAGGCACAGAGCAGAATGGGAAGGATCCTGTCCCACCAGGGTGACAGGCACCTCTGCAGATCTGCAGGCACAGACCCATGAACAATGGTGGTCATGGCTGATGGTGAGAAAGGCCAGTGAGGGGAGCAGAGGGCCAGGGACTTACGCTGCAAGTTCTTGTTCTCCCGCTTCATTGTTTCCAGGTGGTCCAAGGACTCCTCATAGGCATTCTTCATCTTGAACAGCTCCGTGCTCAGAGAGCGCGACTCCTTCTGCGAGGCCTCCAGCTCAGCCTGCGTTTCCTCATACTTCTGCTTCCATTCTGCCAGGATCTGAAGAGAAACGGGGTGTGAGTCGGGCTGTGGCCATCACAGGGGCATGCTGTGGCCAGGAGTGCTGGTGCTGGAGGCCAAAAGACCTTGTCAAAGTTCTTCTGCTTCTTATCCAGAGCAGCACAGGCAGCATTGGATCTCTCCACATCAATCATCAGGTCCTCCACTTCATTCTGCAGCCTCTGCTTTGTCTTTTCCAGGGAGGCACATTTGGCATTGACAGCCTCAACATGTTCCTCTGCATCCTGCAGACGCTGGGCCAGCTTCTTCCTGGGAGGAGAGAAGCACAGTGCCACCTTAGAGCTTGGAAGGACATTACTTCTTTTACTGTCATGGGTTTGTCACTTTGGAGGTTTTGATCCAAATGCTTTCCACAATAATTTTTATTGTCCATGAGTGCATGCAGCCAACAAGATCTATCACTTCTGTGTCTTATCACTTATGGAGGATCAGGCCTGTCTTAGCCCTTCTAGCCCTGAAGCCTATGTTTCCCCCTCCAATCTCTTTTTCTCTCCCTCCATCTCTCCCCATTTTTTACAAAGACAGTATAACCTGGATGCCTCATCTCATTCTTGTCTGAACCCACTCTCAGAGACTCCAATTTCCCTTGACCAGTTTCCATCTTCTCCCATCATTTGCCATCCTGCTTCCCCACGTACTTGGCCTCCTCGAGCTCCTCCGTGCGCTGAATGGCGTCTGTCTCGTATTTGGTTCTCCACTGAGCCACCTCGCTGTTGGCCTTGGACAGGGCTCTCTGCAGCTCCCCCTTGGCCTCCTGCTCCTCCTCATATTGTTCCCGGAGCAAGTCACAGTCGTGGCGAGCGGACTGCAGGGCGTGGGCCAGGGCATTCTTGGCCTTGGGGAAAAAAAAAGCAGTGTAAAAATGAATGGAAATATCCTGGGAAATCTGCCTGAAATGCTGATGGGCGAGCTACTGAATGGCAAGGGAAGGTCTGGGGATTTGCAAAACAATTAACACATAGACTGTGGGGATGGAGGAACAAAACTAGTATGGGAAGGTTTACACTCTATTACCTAAGTGGTTTTTTTTCCTGCCTTTTGTCTTGTTGATTCTGTTATTTCATATGTGTCTAAAGCTTCTCCCAGATAGAAGGAATCCAATGGACAACAAAGAATTTGGAGAACCTTCTTACCTTTATCTCTTCCTCTAGATGCCTTTTGAGTTCCTCAATCTGTTGGGTGAAAGCCTGTTTGCCTCTTGACAGCTGAGAAATCAGAGCATCTTTCTCATCTACCTGGCGTGAATATTCACCTGGGAGTGTTCAGATGTGTAAAAAAACTTATGTAAAAGTGTTCATCTTGATAATAAATGCCCACATGAAAATATTTTGAGTTAGACAAAAGACTCCAGGTGCTTTTTACGTTTTTTTTAAAGGACCCAGGTAATATCCAATATTCTCTTAAGAACACAAATGCCTTACCGGCTTCTGTTTGTAGCCGAGCTCTTTGAGCACTAATGTCATTAATTATGCGCTGCTGTTCCTCCTCCTTTGTCTTAATTTCACTGAGTTGATCTTCAAGGGAACGACACATCTTCTCTAGATTTGCCTGTTTGCATGAGGAATGGAAGGAAAGATGTTTAATGGTTCAGCTCATAATCTGTGAGAATCGGAAGTCTTGTGAAGGAAGAAAGAATGAATGAAAAGCCAGAATTTCTCAGTTAACAGATATATATTTCTATGAAGTTTGTGTCCCCAATTCCAACAGCTGTATATTCCCTGCCCATTGCAGGGCAGATGAAACGAGATGACCTCTAAACTGCCTTCAAACCCAAACCATTCTATGATCTGATAATTTCTAATTTTCACTAATCTATTTTCAATAGATAAAAAGAATGATGGGACACTGTAAAATTAAGAATTCATTTTAAATTCTGTTTGTCTCTCAGAGATTATATCACTGAAGTATTAAAGGAAAGAAAAGAAAATAGGAATAAAAAGGAAATAGCAATTTCTATTGTAGGAATAATTCTTATTTTAGAAGAAACTATAAAGCAATATGGCCAGTGCCTCTCATTTGTAATATTCTGAACCAAGCAATGAGACCCCAGAGTTCCTTAGGTTAGGTGTTACAGGTGAAGTTATTAGCTCTCAACCAAAGCATATAAAAATTATTTAAATAATATTAAAATTTTTAAACACATTTGTGTTTAAATTTGCAAAATGCAATAATTTATTCTAAAACATGACTAACTAAAATTTCTATGTTAAAATATAAATACCTGATTATGTTTCAATTAATGAGAAGAAATATTTGTGTACCTTGGCTTTGGAGACAGATTCCATGTTGCTGGCCAAGTCATCAATCTCCATCTTCAGCTCACTCTTCTCCTTCTCCAGCTTCTGCTTCACACGTTGCAGGTTGTCGATCTGCTCCCCCAGCTCAGCGGTGCTGTCCGCGTGCTTCTTGCGCAGGGCGGCAGCCGTGGCTTCGTGCTGCAGCGTGGCCTCTTCCAGGTCCCGCCGCATCTTCTGGAATTCTGCCTCACGCTTCTTGTTCATCTCCACCTGAGCTGCTGTGGCCCCTCCTGCTTCCTCCAGGCGCTCGCTGATCTCCTCCAGCTCCCTGGACAGGTCAGCCCGATGCTTCTCTGCTTTAGCGCGAGAGGTTCGCTCTGCCTCAATTTCCTCCTCCAGCTCCTCAATGCGCGCCTGCAGAACAGGAGGGACCCTTCACACCCGTGCCCTCCTCCTGCCTGAGCTGAGCCTGAGCAAGGGAGGGGAAGGAACAGAAACTTGCCTGCAGCTCCTTGATTTTCTTCTGAAGTTGCATGCCCAGGGCTTGTTCATCCTCAGTTTTGCTCTGGATCTGGCTGATTTCAAAGTCTTTCCTTTGGGCCAAAATGAACCATGTTAGAGCTCAAAGAAAGAAGACAAGTGGTCCAGCCCAGCACTCAGGAGCCCCAGAGCCACACTTACTTCTTCAGTTTCTCATCCAGCTGCTGCTTATCATTCTCCAAATCCATGATGCTGTCCTGGGCCATCTTCAGGTCTCCTTCCAGTTTCCTCTTTGCTCTCTCCAGGTCCATGCGCAGTTTCTTCTCTTGCTCCAGGGACCCTTCCAGCTAAACACAACAAGACCTTCAGTGCTCTACCAGCCAGCTCAGGCTCCATCCCTGTCCTGTTCCTGCTCTGTGTCTGTGTGCTTACATCATCCACTTGCTGTTCCAGCTTGGTCTTGGCTTTGGTCAGAGTATTGACTTTGTCCTCCTCTGCCTGCAGGTCATCCAGGGTCTGCTGATGGGCCTCTTGGAGGGCTTTCTTCTCTTTTGTCAGCTTGGCGATGGTCTCATCCAGTGCTGCCATCTCCTCAGTCAGGTTTTTCACCTGTAGGAAGAAGGAAACAAGCACAGACCAAAAATTGTGATTAAAATTTTATAACAACTCTTTCCCTTGAGTGTGATTGACAGGTTCTACCTGATACCTTGTTTTCGGTGGCGTGTTTTTCCTTCTCCACCTTGGCCAGTGTTAGCTCAAGGTCATCAATATCTTTCTTCAGCTCTGAACATTCATCCTCCAGTTTCCTCTTCTTGGCTGTCAGCTCAGCATTCATCTCTTCTTCTTCTTCTGCTCTCTCTGTCAGCTCCTTAATTTTAGCTTCCAGCTGTATTTTGGTTTTGATGAGCTGGTCGCACCTTTCCTCAGCATCGGCCAAACCATCAGCTTCCTACATGATTCATTTAAATAAAGAGTTTTCAACCTGAGTCTAGTGGCTCAGATGTAATTTTAGGCTGTAGACATCTAAATGGCAACCAGTTAATCCAAATGCTTGCTGGTAAATACAGTTTTAAGGACATTATTGTTACTACATTGTTATTTCCAGGGAAAAAAGGAAGAGTGAACATTTTTACCCTTTTTCTTGAAGAGGCAGGGACCATAAATGCCAGAGAAATACCTGACACTCTCAGCCCTTCCTGAACTTCACCTGAACAAAATGTGTTAAGAGGACCTCCAAACAACCTTATTTGGTCAGTTGATAACATATCAGAATTATAAAATATATGAAGTTCTATAAAGATGCAATAGTGACTCTAAGATCAGCTCTGTTGGTCACAGCATGGTGCTACGAACATCAAAGTCATGGGTTCAATCCTGATATGGGCCATTCACTTAAGAGCTCGATATCATGATCCTTCTGAGACCCTTCCAGCTCAGACTATTCTGTGTTTCTAATTGCTTCTGTGAGTTATTGCATAGGATTAAAATGACATAGTGTAAACTGTACTATTTGCTGGCTGAAAATTGATTATTTCTCTCCTGATTTAAAAGTATAAGCAACCATCTGCAATAGTTAATTGTAGATGCATTAATGTTTGCAGGTTTCAACTTAGCTATTCTATATGGTTTTTCTTCCTATTTTATAAAATATGTGTATGTTTTAAAAGTAATTGCTATTTTGGGATAATATGTCTTTACTGAGACATTTGGGATGATTTTATATAGGATGTTACAAGCCAAGGACTTTAGCAATACTCACTGCCTGCACTTGGAGTTGCAGGTCGTTTTTCTCCTGCACCAAGGCCACCATTTTCTCTTCCAGCTCCTTCCGCTTTGCCTCAGACTTTGCAAGTTCTTCCTTGGTTTTCTCAAACTCTTCTTTCATGCTGGCCATCTCCTTCTCAGACTCTGCACTCTTCAGCAAGGGCTTGATCTTGAAGAACAGCTTCATCCATGGCCAGTGTTTGACATTCATGAATGAACGAACGTTGTACTGGATGCAGAAGATGGACTCCCTGAAAGGTAATACCAAAATATGTTTTGGTCCATAATTTAAAATCTATAAAACATATTTAATAGTATGTATGTATAATATATATATTTCTACAGAAAACCTTCTAGTGTTATGTAGAGTATCAACCTGTATGGACAGTTTTGGAGTCCAGGTGTTTGGCTCACTTTTCATGGCCAATGAAAAGGAACACTTTTGTAAGCTGATTTGGCTGCTTTTATGGAAGTTATCAAAGGGAAGAGGATGCTTCTCTTGTGATAGAAATATGTCTTTCTTTTTATTTAGCAGTGAACTAAAATAATTAGCTTAGGCTATATATCGAGTTTCTGGACATACATATAATATAGCAACTTAATGAATGCAACAATTATTAGGACAAAGTATTAAAAAATTCTGTGTTTCCCTAAGTTGGGAGTTTACACTACTTCATCTATTTTCAGGATATACTTCCATATTGATGAACTGAATTAATGAAAAATAGATGAGATCTTTTGTGAAGCAGCTTATTTTCAGTTTTGTTCATGCCATTAGTATATGATAAGGATTGGCCCAGCAAGCCAACTCAAAACCTACCTTCTCTCCATCATTTTCTTGAACTCCACCCTCATCAGGTAACCCCTACACATGGCCTGGGTGCGGGTGATGAGCTGTGCCAGCTTCTCATCCCTCATCTCCTCCAGCAGTCCCAGCAGCCCAGCTTTGAAGAACACCTTGAGAGAGGGAATGTTGCAGCACATCACTGTCAGGTAGAGCAAAGCCCAGGGATGCAGTGAATGGGGGGGTTTGTACCTTGGTGTGTCCAAATTTGTACTGGGTGTGGTCCACATCGATTGAGCCAAGGAGCTTCTCAGAAGCCTTCTTGCTGTCAATGAACTGTCCCTCGGGGATGGCACTGGCATTAAGCACCTTGTATCTGTGGAATTAGGAAATGGAATATGGAGAAGATTTCAGATTCTCGAAAGCTCAACCAAACCTGTGCCAACCAATGCCATTGATAAGATTTTCAGAAGGGGGATCGAGACTTGAAGGCAGGTGAATAAATCTGAACTCTTACATTGTATAGGAATTGCACTCTCGTGGGTAAATATGTTTTTAGGGAAAATTGTGCATTTCTCTTAATCCAAAGATTTTTGACACAGAATGGATGCTGATTTCTGTGGGTAACCACTGACGTATTTCACATGCCATGTTATCTAAATACCCAATTTCTAAGGGAGAACTTTATGTGGAAAAACAAAATATGTGGCAGGGAAAAAATCAAATCTCAGTCCTAAACAGTGACAATATGTACCATCTGAGTATGTACTATATGAGTATTTTCCAGCTGATGCAGAACAAGAAGCAAGATACTTTCACTGTATTTGGTTTCTGAACAAGTTAGTCTAGAATGTCTTTTATTGTCCTTATTTATATATCTGTATTGACAGGTGAAAGTCATCTTGCTTTTTTCTCCAGGTGCCTAAGTCTAAGGTAGTCAACTTCACTTTTGGATACTTAGTTAAAAAATGCTTTTTCTCATACCAGGATATGTATAAAGAACGGGAATAAATAATAGCCCTTTGAAAATGTCTTTTTTTTCCCTCAACAGATATAGAAAGGACCTGGATGACTCACTTGGACAATTGACTTTTGTATACCTAAAGGTAGGTGCAGTGAACCTCTCTTAAAACTTCCACAGTACTTAAAACAATTAGAAAATGCAAATTATTCAGTATTTGTGAATATGATGAAGGGTAATGACAGGTAATCTGACCTCTGTTTGAAGTCAGCATAGAGGATTCTGCTGGGGAACCCTTTCCTGCAAATCCTGATCCCTTCCAGCACGCCGTTACAGCGCAGCTGGTGCAGCACCAGCTCGTGCTCCATGGCACCTAGTAAATCACAGAACAAAATTGTGTATCATTTTACAGCACAGCAAAGATCAGATATATCACACCTCTGAACTTTAACAACTTACCAGGTGTTTTTGTTTCATTGGGAATAAGGCACCGCACAAAATGGGGATGTGTGCTTCTCAAGTTGCTCATCAGCTTGTTTAAATTTTCCTTAGGAGCAAGAACAAAGCCTTGGGTTTAAAAGTGTCACTTACACAATCTCAATACTAGGTGGAGATAAAAACACTACAATAAAACCATGATCAGTAATTTTTTTTACAGAACTTTTGGCCAGTTCTGAAAGAATATTTCCCAATATTCAGTAAGAATTCCTCTTTTCTAGAAGCAAATTATTTTATACTTTCTGAACAAAAAGATATATTAGATCAACAAGTTATTTTCTGAACAGAATTTTCTGTTTTTCTTTTCATAATGTGGTAAGTTTAGAATGATTATTCTACAGTACCCGGAAGAGAGCTGAGACTGTCTGGAAAGAAGAACCCTTCTTCTTGGCACCCTTCTTGCCACCACCGCCACTGCTCTCTAAAAAATAATAAATTTTTAATAAAGAAGTGAACAAAAAAAGCACACAGAATCTGAAAAACCCTATATGTTTATCTTAAAAAAATCTAGCAAAAATATATGATGATCAGAATTTGCAAATGCAGACAGTGGTTAAAGTTACAAAAAAGAGACTTGAATTTTTCAGATGACAGTAAAATGAAATGTAATGACTTCAAGATGAAATTTAGAAAATGCGGTTGGGAAATGAAATGTAATACTTTGCATAGAAAAATATTAGAGGAAGTAAACTAATAGCTAGTAAATAAATCAAATGCAGTATTTATGCATCCTCACATCTAAGGGTATGCATAAATTTAACACCATGTTGATACATTTGATTGTATTCCCTGAAGTAATTTAGAATGGCCCATATTGCAGAAATCTGGTTTCTCATCTAGACTGGGTTAGTGTTCTAGTACAGCAGTCTTGTTCTAAAACCTACAGATCTATTAAGGTCTCTAGGGAGTTATAATATCCTTTATTAGACTGAGATCGAAAAAGTAGATGACGTTTTGGGTTTTCAATTTTAGAAATATAAATCTCATTGCAAAATACTATTACAAGATTTATTATTTTATGTTTCTGTAAGTAATAGTAGAACTGATTTCAGAGAAATCACCTGCTTCAGCCCCTCCAGCATTTGCAAAGAGTAAGGCCAGGGTCTTCAAGGATGACTTCTGATAGAGCCCCACAACAGTTTCATTCAGAGGGTCCTTGTTCTTCTCCAGCCAGCCAGTGATGTTGTAGTCCACTGTTCCAGCATAGTGCACCAGGGAGAAGTGGGCCTCAGCCTTGCCTTTGCCAGGCTTGGGCTTCTGGAAGTTGTTGGACTTGCCCAGGTGCTGGTCATAGAGCTTGTTCTTGAAAGAGGTGTCAGTTGCCTTGGGGAACATGCACTCCTCTTCCAGGATGGAGAAGATGCCCATGGGCTGGGAAAAATAGCAACATGTGAAAAAAGTGTGGAAGGAAGAAACAGAAGCAATGTATGTAAGAAAGAGGAATGGAAGATAAAGGTTATACCAAAAAATCCTCCTCAGTATGTGTAATCTTATGTTTCTCCAAAAAGGGCATTTTGTTAATTGGTATGCCATCAGTTATAAAAAAAGAAGCTCCCCCATATGACTCAAGGTTGTGATGTAATAAAGATCTAGCATACAGAAATTAATTTTGTCCTTGTTTCATGAAAGTGGAAAGCAAAATTAATAAAGTAGTAACATTTAGATATATGGAAGAGTTTAATCTTCCTATATGCTCTTTCTTTGAAACGAGAAAAAAAATCTTGAGAAATGTTAAAATAGAGGTTCTATAACTGAAAAGCTATTAAGTATGTGGGGACCAATAACCTTCTCAATGAGCTCAATGCAGGCAGCCAGGTCCATGCCAAAGTCAATGAACTCCCATTCAATCCCCTCCTTCTTGTACTCCTCCTGCTCCAGCACGAACATGTGGTGGTTGAAGAACTGTTGCAGTTTCTCATTGGTGAAGTTGATGCACAGCTGCTCCAGGCTGTTGAACTGAAGAAGGCAAAATTTATTTACTTGTGAATTTCAGTTCCAGGAACACCTTCCATCTTCCAATAGGCTTTATTCTTATCCCACTAAGGTCTGCATGATTGGAATCTTGAATTTCTTGTGCTGGAACTGGACAGGTGACTGGCATATTCCATCC
Source organism: Poecile atricapillus (assembly GCF_030490865.1). Classification (NCBI taxonomy): domain Eukaryota; kingdom Metazoa; phylum Chordata; class Aves; order Passeriformes; family Paridae; genus Poecile; species Poecile atricapillus. Next base: position 9,590,911 of record NC_081265.1, read on the forward strand.
TCTAGTATACCTAACCTTTTAGGCCCTGGCACTGTCTCAGCATATTTCTGAGCTTTGAATAGATCTGCAGAGCTTAGTTCAAGTCCATCTTTATTTGAATCTGTGTACATTACCTGTCTATTCCCAAGCATTCAGAGGAAATCTGGCTTCAGCATTAACAAAACCTTCCATTCAAAAGGCATATTTTAACTTCCTTAAAGTCTCTCTCTGCTATTATTTATCAGTTGTTCAACTTTCACTTCTGCATGCAACAATAAACATCTACAAATAAATACAGTCCTGTGGGATACTACATGTAATGAGAACCAGAAGGGTACCATTCCTAGAGGAAAAGCAGGATTATCCAATGAATAGAAATAACCCGTAAGTGAAATAAAGCACACCCCAACCCCCAAATTATTCCAATTTCCTAATGCCTCTTCCAGGAAAGCTTTATGGAGAGTCTCCTCTTACATCAAAGATCTCGAAGCCAGCAATGTCCAGGACACCAATGAAGTACTGCCTGGGCTGCTTGGTGTCCAGCTGTTGGTTGATGCGAACAACCATCCACAGGAACATCTTCTCAAACACAGACTTAGCCAGGGCACCCACTGAATTGTACACCTAAGAAAAGGTTAAAGGAAAGCTACCATCTGCAGCAAAAGAGGAAGTAAAAAATTTGTAATTCAAGTAATTTTGTTTTCTATTATCACTTGTCTCTTACCTGCTGCACAGTTTGGCCCTTGGTCACGTATTCATTCCCCACCTTGACGCGGGGGTAGCAGAGGGCCTTGAGCAGATCTGCTGAGTTCAGACCCATCAGGTAGGCAGCCTTGTCAGCAACTAAAGGAACAAGCATGAGCAGGAACAGATGTTAGCTCTCCAGTGAAAGGATCTTGCAGTAATTTAGATTTCTACAGGAGCCACACATACATTACCATGGCCTTTAAAATACTGTAGTTTCTCCCAAAATTTTATTTTTTTTCTGATTTAATCTATACTATTAATAAAGATAAATATTATTACAATACTTTTACAGTTAACATGCAGGAGACTGGACAGACAAAAGGACCAATGGCCATGAAAATGGCAGATCAAAGTGTCACAATTTCTGAATAAACAGAATAGGAAAGTGGCTGGTATTCAAGTATACTGCACTGAAAACTGTAGTCAGTGAAACTCTCCTGTCATTGGAGAGAGAGAGAGGTAGATTAGTGAGGGATAATGCCAAAGGTATGAACAGGATATTTTGTACAACTTTCATAGCTGGACTATATTGTCCCTAAGGACAAATATCAAACACATTAAGTGTTTCACAACTCTCATTTTATCTGCAGCTAGGTTAACAAATACAAGCACCACAGCACTGCATATACTCTGTCATCACTTTCCAATTTGCTGCCTGTCTTGTCTCACAGTGAAGCTGATAGCAGGCACCAGTGCTATTTACAGGGTTCTTCAAAGTGAGAAGGCCAAACCTCATTATATAAGATTTATACACAGATGCTAATTTTGAGATGCTTTTATTTTATGTGTTAAATGTGTTGTTGTTATTTCCAACAAGACATTTAAGGCACATTTATAACAAGAAAGATGAAACAAGAAGAAAATTTCAGTCTTGTAGATATATATATGTACATACACACACACACACATATATATATATAAAATATATATACATATATATGTATATGCACATGTAATTGTATATAGGCTACTCTAATTATATCATTATTTATTAGTACTTGAGAATTGCTCCTGGTTTCATGTCAAGTCTGGGAAGCTTCCAGTCAAAACAGCAGCCAAACTTTCATTACTTTTCACTGACTCCTACTCTGACAGGAAGCAGAAGCATGCCTTAGGAGTCACTGGACTTGATTTTTTGCATTGTTCAAAATAATCTACAGGTTCCATTGAGTTATGTTCCTCCAGAGAAATCCTCTGGCTAGCACCCACTGCTTTTCCACAATACTGGCACTGGGGAGATGCACAGGCCGAGTCACTCATTCTGACCCTGACATGCTGCCTTTAACTGAGTGAGTGTTCTCTGTCTTCCATGCTCTGGGATGGGTTGTGCTGGTACCTTCAGTGCCATCAGGCTCTGCCTGCTCCTCTCGTTGTTTCTGCTTGAACTTCAGGTTCCCGTAGTGCATGACAGCCCCTGTCAGCTTGTAGATGGCTGTTTTCTCATCAGCACTGAAACCCAGGATGTCAATGGCGCTCTAATGAAAGAGTTGTTGGGTTGAGTACCCCAGCTGTTAAAGGTCAGAGAAATGAAACTTCACCTAAGAAAACTTCTGCTACTTACGTCGGTGGCCATCAGCTCCTCCTGGTCATTAATGCTGGGAACTGTGATTTCACCTTGACTCACGTACAGATAGTCATAGGGGTTGGTGGTGATCAGTAACATCTCTGGAGAGAAGGACAAAACCCAGCCAGGTCAAATTGGCACAGAAAGGAATTGAGTGTTGTTCCATGACCTTTGCCTGGAGGAGTTAGTGATCTTTCCTACCAATTAGCTCTGGCTTCTTGTTGGACATGATCTGATAAAAGATGTGGTAGCTCCTTTCTGCCTTGAGCTGGAAAGTGACTCTGGACTTCTCCAGCAGATCTGGCAAGGATGGTAGGAGAGATTCAAGCACAAGAAGTGGAGAAGGCTGGAAGGAAGGGGATCAGGCCAGAAGGGTGTCTTACATGTTTCAATGTCAGCAGAAGCCAGTTTGCCTGTGGCACCAAAATGGATTCTGATGAATTTACCCTGAAAGCAGCAGGAAAGTCAATTGAGAACCATTTTACCAATCTAGACAGCAAGAATATTCAAATTGGTGTTGACAGTTGTCCCAAGTAACAACTCACAAAGCGTGAGGAGTTGTCGTTCCTCACGGTCTTGGCGTTTCCAAAGGCCTCCAGCAGTGGGTTGGCGCTGATGATTTGATCCTCAAGTGTCCCCTGAAATAGAAGTCTTCTTGTCATCATCTGGCTCTTCAAGAAATTGGATAGTTGCCGGTTTCTAGCCCTGGGACCTCACCTGCATTTTGCCTGATGGCTGCTCCTCTTTCTTCTTGTCCCCACTGGCTGCAATTGTTGCAAAGTACTGGATGACACGCTTTGTGTTCACAGTCTTCCCAGCACCGGATTCTCCGCTGCCCAAGGCAAGAGAGAAGCAGAGGGAGCGTGGTCAGGCAGGAGGTCCCCTGGCACCGGGCAGCCCCGCAGGGACCCGCGCAGGGGGTGTACGTACGTGATCAGGATGGACTGGTTCTCCCGATCTGTGAACGAGGCAGAAACAAATACACTTTGTAAATGAAGAACACAAAAATACTGAAAATTAATTTAAGTCATGGCAAGGAAAAAAATGGCACTTTCTTCTTTGTTTACTCCTTGTTTACTCCTAAACCTTTTTTTCCATTTCATTTCCTTGCAAAGCAATTTGCACTTGCACCTTTACTTGAAACCTATTCACAACACTTATGACCCAAGCTTAGAGAAGTGTGGGTTTGATGGGTGGACTGTTGGATAAAGAATTCTCTGGAAGTCTTAAAAACGAGTTACAGTCAAAGGCTCAATGTCCAAATGACTAATGAGTGGTGGAAAGATAGATAAGGGCTTTTTCCCAAGTCTGTGGTGACAGAATGAGGGGCAGAAGTTGAAAGAGGTAGATTTTTATGATAATGGTGGTGAGCCACAGGAACATGTTGCCCAAAGATGTTGCCAATATCCCACGACTAAAAATGTTCAAGGTCAAGTTGGACATATCTTTAAGCAACCTAATCTAGTGGAAGATGTCCCTCCAAATATCATAAGGAAGTTCCATGTCATTTTTAAAGATCCTTTCCAGCACAAAACATTCTGTTATTCTATAATGCTTTGCCATGGGCACTGAAAGCCCTTGAAGAGCCATATTCTGCTTCTTTGTTCCACTCCGTGTTCTTTTCCTTCTCCTGCATACAGTAAATTGTTTTCATTTTCTGCTACACAGACTGCTTGTAGAGCAGCAGAGAAAGAAAGAGTAAAGACCCATGGCAAATGAACCCTGATCATGGGTAACACTTTGGAACTCAATAACAGAGACAGAAAGGAATGAACAAGGCAGAAGCAGAACTCCCAGCACTACATAATCCTGTTTCATTTTTCATGACAGGATTTTATCAAGACAAAGCCAAACAGTTGTGATCTGATGCTTATGATGAGAGGCACTCACCAGTCAGCATGAACTGATAGGCGTTGTCAGAGATGGAGAAGATGTGTGGAGGGGCCTCCTGGCGCTTCTTGCCTCGGTAGGCCAACACCACCTCGGGGTTGTACACCGGCAGCCACTTGTAGGGGTTGACAGTGACGCAGAACAGACCCGAGTAGGTCTGTGAGGAAGGGACACAGCACGTTGGCTTCCCCTGAGCCTGGCCCAGCAGTTGCTGAGGCTGCCCAAAGGAAGCTGCTGCTGCCACTTACGTAGATCATCCAGGCTGCGTAACGCTCTTTGAGGTTGTACAGCACGGCGGGTTCGTGGAGGTGGGTCATCATGGCCATGTCCTCAATCTTGTCATACTTGGGAGGGTTCATGGAGAAGATTTGATCTTCCTTCACCGTCATGGTCTGTCAGAGGGCAGGAAGGTACATGCATGTCAGCTAAGAGCAGAGTGGGTATGAACGGGTGTTTGTAAATCTTGCACTTTACTCACCTCTCCCCCTTCAGTCTTGACAGTGACTTTTCCTGATTCCCTGCTCTGGATTGTGCTCTTCACATAGGATTCCTTTGGATGAACCACGAAGACAGATGACTTGGCATCAAAAGGTTTGTTCTGGGCCTCAATTCTCTCCTTTTCCGATTTTCGGAGGTAAGGAGCTGCCTCCCCAAAGATGGCCATCTCAGCGTCTGTAGACATGGCTGCTGCTGCTTACTACACGTAATGCAGCAAGTATCTGTGAGGGTAGAGAATACATTAAAATAGTGTGTGATGGAAGAAACTCTCCTACAGCACATTCAGTTGCTCTTCTTCAGGTATCAACTAAAGCCTTTTCTTTTTCTTCAAATTCAGAGTTATTTTTGCAATTTTATTCTATTATTTTTTGTGTAGTCAGATCTTTAATCCTACTGGATCTTTGCATTTACAGAAGAATGTTTTCTGTCTTTTTGTGTTTGGAGCAGATGAAGGACACTGAGCTGTTGGATTGAATTCAGAGGAGGCCATGGAGATGCTCCAAGGGATAAAGCCCCTGTGCTCTGGAAATAGGCTGGGAGAGCTGGGTGGTTCAGTCTGGAGAAGACTCCAAGGAGATCTTCTAGCAACCTTTCATTACCTAAAGGAGTTCCAAGAGACTTGAAGGGGAATTTTAGACAAAGTCCTGGAGCAACGGAACAAAGGGGAATGGCTCACGACTGAAATAGGATGAGTTTAGATTAGATATCAGGAAGAATATTCTTTACAACAAAAAAAAAATTACTTTGCCTTCTTAGCCAGAGACAAACTTCACAACACAAATTGGTGCTATCAATTCAAATGAATGGATGCAATTTCCTGACTGGTTTTGTCTCTAACAACATGTTCTTCCACTTGATTAATATGTTACAACTCAAATGAGACCATGCCACAAAATAATCACATAAGGCTGAAAAATGGTCCCAGTTTTTCACCAACAATTTTAACACTGCTTATATTATCTCACATTTTGTTACAAGATTCCTAACAGGAATAATACTAATCATTCCTATGAGGAAGAAGATTGCTATATTATATATCTTAGTATATACTATGTCAGTATATATATTACGTTATTATATATTATAGTATGTATAATATGTATAGTATTTAAATGTATATGGTACATTATACCAATATTGTACATGGTGTTATTTTATAGACACTGGATGCCTTTCTCACAATATATCCTTATGCTACTATCAAAAACTATTATATATATAGTAGGTTAGTATACATTAATATATGTATGTAATGTGTCATTAATTGACTTTAAAGTATTAAACTATTTTCCTTTGTTTGTTTTGCTTGACATTTCCTGAAATCAGTGCTATGCTAACTCTCCTTCACTGATTTGAAGTATGCTGGTTATATTCCTTACAGGATTGCTTGTCAAAATTTTATAATTTTGAGGGATATATTCTAGTGACAATATTTGACAAAATTAATATAAATCACTGTAGAAACTAAATGTGAAGAGTTTATTTCCCTTAGTGTAAATATTTAAAACTGAATTTAGTTGCCGTTCCATCTCTCTTTTTTCAATTATCGAGGGAGGTACCATCCTTTATTCAGTTCAAAATTTAATTTTGTCACAATTATGCAATATTTTCAGAGGCAGAAACAAGCCTATAAGGCTGAAATTTTGGCACTTTGATGATTTGATACACAAAATTCTAACAACATTCCTCAAGTTTCCATGTGAAAAAGAACATATTATCATTATTTAAATACATGTTTATTTTTCTGTTCCTTCACAATCAGTGTCAGTGACTCTTGATGTTTGAGATAAATGCAAAAAACCTATTCTAAATAATTGGAAAGTACTTTCTGGTTTTGTTTTGGTTTTTTTTTTTCCCTTAAGATAATTCCTCCAGGAACTGGTGTCTACTGGAGATCCCTGGGGAGAGTGTACACAATTCTGCAGTGATCAGTACTTTAAAGATCACGCTCTTTAAGAATCTTGTGACAAAAATATCAACAATCTAATCCAATTCTCATACTGTATTTATACAATGGACACAAATAAAACGACTACCAGGATTTCCAGCATACCTGCACAGAAGCTCTGCCTTACAGCAACTCTACCTGTCCCTAAAAAGTGAATAAATCAAGATCTTACCTTTTGTGAGACAAAGAGTTGCCGATTGGAAGATGGACAGTATTAAAAAACAGAGTTCGTAACTTACTGCTGCACTCCAGACAACATTTATAGACTGAAAACATATGGATGGCTGGAAAGCAGACTGAAAATCCCAGCTGACACTGGCAGACCCCTATTGAATGAATGTGAGCATCCATAGGAATGCACTGGAACTTGTGGAATGCAGGGCCAGTTTCCCTTCATTCCCGACCTCCCTAGTCCCAAGCCCTGAAACTCTTACCTTAGAGATTTCTGAGAAAGGACGAGACACACAGATCCCAGGGTACTTTTATAGGATCTGATCTGCATATGTAGCCACCACCTCCTCTTTCTTAGGTCAAAACATTTTTGGCAATCTTAACTCCTAACAGAATTGCGATTCGTATTAGAAGTGAATGGATATAATTAGACATAACAGGTCTGTGAATCAATGTCCTATAAATAATTTGACAAGAAAGCATGAGAAGGGGGGGAGGTGGGGGTGTGTTCTAAAGGAGATGAAAGGGGCTACACTGGCTCTGTAATCCATCGGATGCTGACTCGCACAGAAAAAGTGAAGAGTAAGAGCCAGTGTGTCTCACAGAAAACATGTAGGGATGGAGAGAAGGCACAGGCTCCTGCCTGCTGCAAGCACTCAGAGTCCTCAGTGAGGAAAAGCAGGAGGGGTCCTACTGAGAGGCAGCATTATTGCTAGAGGAAGAATAGCCCAATGCAGGAGGAAGCATCTGAAAAGGAACAGAAGTTGCAGAAGTGAGAATCAGGAGGTGATAAGAATTACCAAGGACTAGAATGGACCAAAGCCGAAGCAAGAGAAGGGGGGAAGAATGAGTCTGAATACAGTGATAAGGAAGGATATGTGAATAAAGAAGAGGAAGTCCCTGGCGGTGTTTAAGACTGGATGTGGCACTCAGTGACATGGTTTAGTTGATAAGGTGGTGTTAGGTCAGGTTGGACTTGATGATCTCAAAGGTCTTTTCCAACCTGGTTAATTCTGTGAAGTAAATAGAGATGAAATTCCAGTGAGAAAACAGCAAGTCACCATGAACAACAGAAGCAATAAAAGAGCAGAACAAAGCCTAAAGATAGAAGATTCAAAGCCTGAGGTCATCAAGTCCCAAACAAAAGGCACAGGAATCAAATTCTTGTTTTTGGAGCTGAAGGTTTTCAAAGATCATATGAACAGCACTATGGAAGCGTTGTACTGAACTTTATTCCATTGGAATCAGGAGAGATTGATGATGTTGAGCTGCTGTCTCAATATAGGGTATTCACTCAGCATTACTTTTGCAAGATAAGTGTGCTAGGAAAGATTTAATAAATTTACATCCTCTAAAATAGTCAGTCATACCCTATGCTGCTCTGGAAGATCAGCAACTATTTTCAGAGGTATCTGAACCTCATGATAGTTTGTGTAAAAAGCCAATCTACTGCCCTGATCTCTGGGCTATTCCTCACCCAGATTAAGGAGGGGACACGTTCTATGTTCACAAGGATCAGAGTGGTGAAGAGAGCAGTGGAAGCATTCACTTTACTGAGAGGCCATTTCCTCTCCATGCAACACATCTGGATTTGTTCAGGGTTTGGAGGTGCTTGGTTTTTGGTTGGTTTTTCTTACAGTGCGGTGTTTTTGGTTGGTTGGTTGATTTGCTGGAATTTTTTGTTTGTGTTTTTGGGTTTTGGATTTTTTTGGTTGGTTGGGTTTGTTTTCATGTATTGGTCTTCACTTTCCAAACCGCAGTTCCTACCACAAACAAGGAAATCTGAAGTGAGTCACATCTCAGCAACTTCACCTGGTCCTACAGCATATTGTCTCCTCAATTACAGTACCAGTTGTGCTCCTGTCTCTCTTAGCATCTCCTACTCAGAGGTCTGGATAAGAAAGTGAGGTAATTCCTTCCTCCTCTTCTCTCAGCTGTCTGCATCTCTGTGATGGCACTGTAATCCTGGGTGTGGGAAGGAGATTGACAGACATCAGTTTCATGTTTGGAGCAAATTCCCACTGAAGATAAGACAGAGGCCTATGCTTTAGCCCTCACAGCTAAATCCTCATCAAAATATAAATCAGCCATTTCATGTCTTTAATGCAATTATATTATGTGAGAACTGGAATTCAGGGTTAGTTACAGGTATTTCAAGGACTTTCTATGTTGCCTTATTTTGCTGGTGCATGCAGTTTTTGACCTGGGTTAAAACCTGGCTGTGAAGAAAAAAAGGAAAACCATGGTTTTCCCACAGTCATGTATAATACTGGCATAAAAGCCTTGATTTGCAAGATTTTTTTCAAATAGATAAAGAATAATCCATAATGGTTTGAAAACTCAAAAGGAAGTAGTTTTTCAAAGGATTTTTCAGTATCACATTATATTGAAAACTTCCACAACCTGTAACATATTGCTTGATCTGCTTTCACTTCTATTTGTTCTTTTCTTGATTTGCCTTTATATTCCCAGTCAATGCCTTGTGGGAGCTTGCGCTCATAAGGACTGGAAAATGAATCAGTTGTCTTGATGTAGTTGTCTATCTCAGACTGAACTGAAACATTCTTGTCTCTAATAGTGTTGTCTACTATGGCAGCTCAGACATTCAGCTCACTCACCTACAGATTCATTTGGGCATGAAGGTGACTAAAAATAGATATTTGAGTCTGGAACTGAATATCACCCACACATGTAACAAACCTAGTATTAAACCTCTATTCTTCATTGAAATTTCTCTTTTCTTGTGTCCAGTTTGTGTTGATTTTGCCTCTTGGTTCATTCTGAGTGTGTTCACACTGGCAGTAGTTATTGAAGCTAGAATTGCTGTATTGCTGCTTGAGAAAGGGGAGACAGCAGTTGTCTCAGCAGAGGAATCTATAAATCCTTCTATCGAGGCTGCAGTGAAGTGGGAGCCCTGAGCAGCCCCTTCAGTCAGCTCTCAGACCTGTAATAAAGTGATGACTTCTTCAAAAAGAAAATGTTTAGGGCACTTAAAAAGAGCAACGTTTGCTTATTGAGCATAATGGCAAAAACTATGCCAATAAAAATTCCTCCTTCTTAATATGACCTGTTCATACTTTAGCTTTGCAGTGTATTCAGTTTGGGCTAACAACACAGCTTTCCAAGCAGCCAAAAATGATAAACTGATAAACACCAGCTGGAAAGCAACTGATTGCAGTGGATGTTTATTAAACAAATGACTGCCACCTGAAAAGACATAAAGATACATTCCTGAAAAAAATAAAATACATATATATATATAAAAATAAATTATTTCCCATTTTGGCTATATTCTAGAAGTTGTCTGGGTCTCTGTCGATTCCCTGATACTTTCCTATCTGCCATCATTGGTCTTTCATCAGTAGAAGAAAGCATTAAATAAGCATCATGCCACAATATTTTTCTTCATTGCCTATCTCTGACAGGCTCACCCCCTGCTCCCCTCCCTCAGCTTTGTGCCTGGATAAAGAGGTTGCAGCCAGTCTGGGAAGGTCCTGGCTGGTAGATGTCAGGGCAAAGCATGAGGTGACAGGCTGAAAAAATAGTGAAAAGAGAAAGTGAACTGTTGAAATTCCTAGAAAAGATGGATAAACCAGCTCATGGCTGGCATTTATGGGTGTGTCTTTCTGTACTGACTCTGACAGGGCCCAACAACACAAGAGAGGGTGGTTTAATGTTGGGCATAAATAAACCTTCACAAAAAGGCCTCATTACCCTTGCAAAATCATGGCTCACTGCTGTTAGTTTGGCTAAGTAGAAAAGGACTCTGGGAATGACTTGGCTGAATTGCAGATAGAAACACAAATTATATAACCATTACATGATTACATTGTGGTATATGGTGGTTGGTTGAATTATGTTTGTTGTGCTTAAATGGAATGTAACCGATAAAGGCCTAATTGCTTGAAAAGGCCTGATTTTGCAATAAACAAATTTCCTTTTGCACCTTCCTGGAGGATCCCTATCGCTCTGCATCACTACAGTTCAAGGCCCTGGTGGAGGCTACCCATTTTTCTTGCTGTGCCCAACCAGCATCTTGCTCCCACTACTTCCCTCCCAAGCCCTGCTTTTGCAGCAGAAGGAGCTGGATGTTGGTAAGCAGCTCCATGGGGAAATACAAATGCATTAATATTAGCAGAACAAAGTTCTCCCTCTACTTCCTTGCTGGCAGAGGCCCCCTTTGGTTGGTGCAGCTCCTGAAACTGGCTGCAGGAGCATTTCCTCCTGTATTGTGGCCTTTGTGGTGGGCAGGAGTGTTGTGGGCCCCATCTCCAGCCAGGATATGTGTCGCTGCCCGAATCGGCCTCTTTTGCCTCGGCTAGCTGTGGCCGATGTCAGCGGCAGGAGTGGGGAACCAGGCTAGCACTGCGAGGCTCAACCTGGAACCTCCAGAGCTCCTCTGCGCTCTGGCGTTGAGGCTTACAGGGCGACACGGGTTGTGACGAAGGGAGAAAGAGTGCTCAAACTCCTCCGATTTCCCAGGAACAAGTTTATTCCAACAGGTGCGGAGCTGGGATCACAGGGGAGAGGTCTGAGCCGAGACCCTGGGCACCCCCATGCGCCAGGTTTTAAGGACCGTGGGCGGCTCATATGGTGACCAATGGGACAACAGCCACGGAGGGGTTATGGGTGGGGATTACAATATGCAGGACCAATGGTAGGGACCCGGGGGGGGGAAAAGCAACTGTACAATCAATAGGGCGTCGAGGAAGGGATGATAGGCAGGGAAAGAACTGGAACAAAAGGTGGGGGTTCACATAGATTGACAGGGCTTAGGGGCAGGATTAGGGTGATGGATGGGGAACAATCTGGAAAAATGGGAAGGGTTTACCATGATGGGCACCTGGGGACAAACCATTCTTTATGACCGGGGAGCAACTGGGGTAAACCACCTCTGAACTTAATAAAACCAAGCAATATGGGCGGCAACAGATATGCCCACACAAGGGTTGTGGCACAGAAAAAAAGCTGTGGATAGAGGAGAAATGTAACGTGCTAGAAGAGCAAAATAGAGCTTTTTGCTGCTCAGCTCAAATTGCAGCTCCCTCATTCACACTGCCACTCTTTCTGAAATGCAGCTGGTACAAAACCAGCCATGTGTTAATGGAGGTCTCTGATGAGCCTTTTGAAGAGCATGGCACTTAGAAGCACACTGACACATTGCCGTGGTTTTAAAGCATTTGCTAAAAAATCACTAGAAAAACTTACTTATTTCTTGCTGTGAGATATGTATTAGAAGAAGAGCAAAACAGGCTTAAAACTTAAAATTAATAAAGTTTATCAACAAAACTACAAGAATAAGAAACCAGAATAAAACCTCCAGAAACCCTTTTTCTCCACTACTTAACCATTCACTTGTTCACATAACAACATAGAGACAAAAAAAACCAAACCTGGTGGTTAAAACAGTCCTAACTTTGTTATACTCTTTTCATCAGTCTTTGTAGAGAAAAAGAAATTCTCTCCTGCCAATCTGTGGAATTTTTCACAAGAAAACCATTTTCTCATAAATTCTATTTTTCTGATGCCAGCTGAGCGGAAAACTCTGTCATCAGTCCTTTCCTCCCATTTCACATCACTCTGAGGTGTGTTATGGGTCATGAGTCCAGAGGTGTCATTTTAAGGGTGAGTTATTCAAAGGCAAAAGTTCTCTTCATCTGTCTTTGTGAGCCTCTCTGGAAACAGAAGTTTTCTCTTTGCCTCTCAAGGGCCACAAATCTTCAACAACTATTACTATTCTTTTTCTGTTCTAGCATCTCATAGGATCACAACTACTTCATCATTTGCTTAGATCTACACTTTGAAATATTCCATTCCCCCCAAAATATTCTTTCATGAATTAAAGAAGTTTTTTCAGAACACTATTGTCCATCTCCATAGTTTTAGCAAAAGACTATTTCAGCTTATTAAAGCATCTCCTTATTTCTCTCCCCCATCCGAAGCTTAATTCCTTTCTTCACTGTCTTCGATAGTTTATGTTGTCTCTTTACCTATTGATCACTCTTTCTTGCCTTCTTCCTGGAAGAAGGATTAAATCTGCAAGTCTCATCTGGGTGGTAAAAGGGTTAAAATCTTGCTCAAGCCGCAGATGTTGATGATGCCAGGTTTCACCTCAGTGGTGCTTAGAGCCGGGGTCCCTTGGGAAAAGCTTCAGGCACCCCGGAGGTTTCCCGGGAAGCTGCAGCAGAGCCCGGCCTGGGCTGGGCCCAGGGGAAGCCCCGCAGGCCCCATTGCCTGGCTCGGGAACTGCCACAGGCCCGGCCCAGCCCCTGCCCGGGCCACACGGCCTGGCGAGGAGACAGGAGCCAGCTGGAGTTCTGCTACCTTTCAAAGCTGGAAACCAAAGAGACAAGGAAACTCCCGGGCTTAAGTCTTAAGGTGTGTGTTCACAGGTTGATCACACTTTTCAATGGTCAAAACTACTGTCAGTTCTCAGAAATGGCCAGTTATTGGCCAGGAGAAAAACTCCCATCAGCCTCCAGCAGCCCAAACTTTCTTAAGTGTTTAATCTTTGTTTCTTAAATGTCAGTCCATCACACACATCCTGTGATGGGCCAGCTGGGCTGTGTTTGATATCACCAGAGTCACAGGGAAGACAGGTCCTGCTCATACAAAGTGTGCCACAATGGCCCAAAGAGTTCAAGGGGTACCAAAAAATCCCAGAGATGCTCAGCTGTGATGGATCCTGAACTGTCATTTCTACAATGGATGGAGTCATGTCCCTACCCAGCTCCAGCTGTCAACTGCTGCTCAAATGTTATTTTTATATTTAATATAAAAAATAATGTTCATCATTTTAAAGCAGTAGTTTTACAGCACTTGTAGACTGGCTGAAGGATTAGAGAGGATATCCATAAGGGACATATGAAGGCCAGCTAGACAGACAGTTCTGGTGGGATCGCCAAAGATGTTTAGGACTTGCTTTAAATGAGGAGCAAGTTTGAGAGGGCTGCTAAAGCTTGACACAAAATACCAACCAAGTCAGTATCCACTCTGTGTCTTGGCAAAAACGAGTTTATCAGCATCAAGAGAACCTATCAGCTTTGCTTCTAATTTGCCAGGCCCTTAGACATGTTCAATGTATTCCCAAACCATCTAATTTACTTGCCCATCTGTAAAGTGTGATCAATATTCAGATACCTTATCCAACCAATGTTGCACTTTACCTTGCATTTCCAATCAACAGATAAATGTTGACTGTCTAGTTCAGCTTAATGCAAAATACAATATTTTGGGCTAATAATTGGTTCTTAGGAAAATGAAGCACACTATGTTGAGAATGACAATAAACAGACAGGACAGTCCGGTTCTGGACAGAGCGGAAGGGTTGAACCTAGAAAGGCAGTGGAAGGTTTAAGTGAAATAATAAATAGTTCTCAGTCTTAGCTATTCTTTCTTTCATAATCTTTTTAATATGGATTCTTCTCACTCATCCTACATGTAAATTAATATAATTTTGTGCTGCTCATGAAATGAAATCACTTCAGAGAAAGGTGGTGGGGGTATCACTTCATGTCACTTCCTTACCATGTTGGTTTGACTAATTGTCACTGCTTAGAATGAAATTTGAGTTTCCTACTTTTAATCTTAATCAAATAAGCAACATTTTTCAATTAAGGTAAATTATATATATAGTTATGTACATATTTATATATATGTGTGTGTGTATGCTAAATGCTTAAAGAATCTTTACTCCTATTATTTTATCTTTTTCCTAAGAAGATGAAAATCACTTAAAAGAATGCAGTCTTAGTCCATCAAAGAAATGCATACTTCTCCTAGCAAGAAGAATACATCCATATAATTATTACCTTTCTTCATGCATTTTTCAAAATGCAAATGTAAAAATGCTTTGCTGCTTGATATACATTTAAATGTGAAGATGAACTGTGTACAGGTACTTCAAAAGTAATGAATGTTAGAATAAATAAATAAATAGAACATGATAGTCACTGTTCGTATGCAAGGGTCTCTACTGTCTTTATTACCTACACATAAATGATAATCACTAAAGAAAGTAACACAGAGGTTTACATTTTATGCATGCCTCAGGTCACTTTTTAGTCTTGGGAACCTCATTCCTCTTCTTCTATCTTCTTATGAATCTCCCGGCTCTTGGCTCGGAGCTTGTTGACCTGTGACTCTGCAATGTCAGCCCGCTCCTCGGCTTCCTCCAGCTCGTGCTGGATCTTGCGGAACTTGGAGAGGTTCACATTGGACAGCTCCTCCTGGGAGGGAAGAGGGAGTTGTGAAAACAACATGTATTTTTTGGTGGACATTTATTATCAGAAAAATGGGAAAACTAAAATTCAAATGCCACAGCTGGGCTAGCAGAGCAGATTCAAAACCAAGGTGAGAAGCTGCTTAGGGTGTTATGTGTGTCAGAAGAGAAAAGAATATTGTAATGTCAAATGACATTATACACAGCAAGGTCTAGGCAGAGTTCATGTCATTGTTCTGATACACAGACTGACAGCTGCTTCTAACATCCAGGGCAAGGTATAAGCAAAGCAACAGAGTGGGAAATGAGGCTTACAGCAAAACAAATAGGGTTGGGGAATTATATTTCCTCCCAAACCCAGCAAGTCTTACTCTCACATTCCCTATCTATCAAAATACCATTATGTTGCATCAAAACAGTCAAGGTTTCAAAAAGCTGTACAGAAGAAAACATGAATACAGAATTCCACCTTCCCAAGGAGAAAGTCTGGTTTGGAAAAACTGGTACTTACAGCTTCCTCAGCTTGTCTCTTGTAGGATTTCACTTTCATTTGCAGCTTGTCCACCAGATCCTGCAGCCTCAGGACATTCTTCCTGTCTTCCTCAGACTAGAGTGTTTGGCAAACAGGAAAGAGAGTCAATTCTTGATTCTGCATCACGTGAGGTTAACAATTCCCCTTGGGGATGGTGTGTGTAAAACGTGCCTTGCTGTGAGAAAACCGTGTGAGAGCAGGAGCCCTCCTGCCTTACCTGGTAGGTCAGTTCCTTCACCCTCCGCTCGTACTTGCGCACGCCCTTCACGGCTTCAGCGCTGCGCTTCTGCTCAGCATCAACCTCCCCTTCCAGCTCCCGCACCTGCAAGGACAAACCCATCCCTGCAGCTTCCCTGCCAATGTCTCTGCAAGGACACGCTCACTCAGGCACAACCCCAGCCCTACACACCCTGGCCTCCAGCTTCTGGATCTGCTTCTTCCCTCCCTTCAGTGCCAGCTGCTCGGCCTCTTCCAGACGGTGCTGCAGGTCCTTCACTGTCTGGTCCAGGTTCTTCTTCATCCTCTCCAGGTGGGCACTGGTGTCCTGCTCCTTCTTCAGCTCTTCTGCCATCATGGCCGCCTGATCAGAGCAAAGGGTCAAAGCCATTTTGGGGCTGGACATATCTGGGGGAGACTACATTCACCATCAGCAATGCCAGGAGCGCCCAACTCACATCTGTGATGGCCTTCTTGGCCTTCTCCTCAGCATTGCGGGCTTCCTGGATGGTATCCTCCATTTCACTCTGGATCTGGGAAATGTCTGTTTCCAGCTTCTTCTTGGTGTTGATCAAGCTGGTGTTCTGTTGAAGAGCATGAACATGATTTTTTTTTTGTTAGCTTGCAGTACCATATCAAGTACAGTGTAAGTGGGTTTTTTTTTAAAAAAAGTGCCATCAGATCACACTACATTCTAAGAAAGCTACTGTTATAGCAATTAATTTTTCAGACATGATGGGCCTTGGTATTTCATGCGCATCTTCCATAAAGTCTTTCCTCACAGTTTCTCAGAAAACAAGGAAGGAATTTAGACAGAAAAATTAAAAAAAATTATTTGCTTACTATTTTCAGTCTAGTGACCATAAAACTCTTGAGTTTGGATACTTACAATGACATAGTTTAATTGCATAAATGACAGAGTTAGTGTGGTCTTATTTTGTTCATGGTCAGCCTAGATTTGCCTTTACAGTCTCAAATGGAAATGTGAAAGATGCTGAACTCAAGTAAAATCTTAAGAACCTCACAAAGGTCTCTGAATTTATTAATATTAAGGTATCTATGTTGTAGTTTAGTGAAATTCATATTACATCAACATACGAAACAAAAGACTTAATGTTATCTATCACTTATTACTTCTTATTTACAGTGAAAGCCACTGCATTTAACAAAATACTGTTACAGCTCACCCAGTCCTAAGTTCATTTATTCGTATGGATCAATAGTATAAATATTAGCTATGTTTATAGACTGACCTGGCTATGGAGGAGCTGAACTCTCTCACTTGCATCCAGAAGCTCCTGCTCAGCCACTTTCCTCGACCTCTCCGTCTGCTCCAGGGCTGCCCGGAGCTCCTCAACTTCAGCCTGCAGCAGGTTTGCTCTGCGCTCCACCATGGCCACCTGCTCCTTCAGGTCATCCTGTGCTCTGACAGCATCATCCAAGTGCAGCTGAGTATCCTGGAAAGAGAAATACAACAAACTGGGAGGTGTGTGTTTTCTATTTCGGTACTTCCTATTTTCCTGTAAACTTAGAGTTGAAAGAATTGTAGCACAGGGAAAAATAATTGCTGTGTCAGAAATCAGCACATCTTAAATTTCGCCAAACCTTCAGCACTGCCTGGGTGTTTCTCAGGTTCTTCTGTGCCTCTGCAGCCTGGCGGTTTGCATGGCTCAGCTGGATCTCCATCTCATTCAGGTCTCCCTCCATCTTCTTCTTCAACCTCAGGGCTTCATTCCTGCTCCTGATCTCAGCATCCAGAGTGCTCTGCATGGAGTCCACAACTCGGAGATGATTTCTCTTCATTTGGTCAATCTCCTCATCTTTCTCTGCTATCTTTCTGTCAATCTCAGACTTCACTTGGTTGAGCTCAAGCTGCAGGCGCAGGATCTTCCCCTCCTCATGTTCCAGGGAGGCCTGGACAGGGGGACACAAACATTGATAACATTGTTAAACATTCTTCTTACATACTAGGGAACAGCAAAATATTTCCAGAAATTTCAGCTATCTGCACTCCCCAGGCAGAATAGAGAGGAATCCAGGCCTTTTCAGTCCTATTTCCTCATTTATTTACTGCAGATGCCAGTGATTATGGTCATGTACCTCAGCTTCCTCCAGAGCAGCCTGGATTTCAGATTTCTCCTGCTCAATCTGCTTCTTCACTTTCTCCAGCTCATGAATTGCCTTCCCTCCCTCTGCAATCTGCTCTGTGAGATCGGAAATCTCCTCTGCAAGGAAGGGTGAAAAGCACCATGGTCAGGCAGAGAGCTGAATGGAGAAAGGCTCTGCTGCACCAAGGGGCCAGGCATGTTCTTAACCTGCAGGCCCAGAGCCCTTAAGTGTGGCAGATGGATGAGTTTGTGAGAAAGGCCAGTGAGGGGAGCAGAGGGCCAGGGACTTACGCTGCAAGTTCTTGTTCTCCCGCTTCATTGTTTCCAGGTGGTCCAAGGACTCCTCATAGGCATTCTTCATCTTGAACAGCTCCGTGCTCAGAGAGCGCGACTCCTTCTGCGAGGCCTCCAGCTCAGCCTGCGTTTCCTCATACTTCTGCTTCCATTCTGCCAGGATCTGAAGAGAAACGGGGTGTGAGTCAGGCTGTGGCCATCACAGGGGCATGCTGTGGCCAGGAGTGCTGGTGCTGGAGGCCAAAAGACCTTGTCAAAGTTCTTCTGCTTCTTATCCAGAGCAGCACAGGCAGCATTGGATCTCTCCACATCAATCATCAGGTCCTCCACTTCATTCTGCAGCCTCTGCTTTGTCTTTTCCAGGGAGGCACATTTGGCATTGACAGCCTCAACATGTTCCTCTGCATCCTGCAGACGCTGGGCCAGCTTCTTCCTGGAAAGTGGTAAGCATAAGTAAGAAAATTGGAGCCTGTGGAGTGAAGGAGCATGTTTTTCACAAGAGCAAACATAGCCTCTTGGTACTGTGTGACTCCCAGTCACAGAGAATTATAAGATTTTTTCCAGACAGCCACTCTGTTTCCATGTCTGAATTCTGGTGGAATCCTGAAGCACTTTCCTCTCTGCCAGCCTCTCTCTGCTATTCTGGACCTTTCTGCTTTTCCCCAGTGGACACCTGCTTTCTGTCAGTTTTGTCTTTCTGTGTCCCCACCCAAAGGAGGACACTAACTTCTTCCTAACAATATCCCAGCGGGCTTCTCAAATTTCCATTCTTAGTCTCTGCCAGTGTTCTTGACATTCCCCACGTACTTGGCCTCCTCGAGCTCCTCTGTGCGCTGAATGGCGTCTGTCTCGTATTTGGTTCTCCACTGAGCCACCTCGCTGTTGGCCTTGGACATGGCTCTCTGCAGCTCCCCCTTGGCCTCCTGCTCCTCCTCATATTGTTCCCGGAGCAAGTCACAGTCGTGGCGAGCGGACTGCAGGGCGTGGGCCAGGGCGTTCTTGGCCTTGGTGAAAAAAAAGCAGTGTAAAAATGAATGGAAATATCCTGGGAAATCTCCTTGATGAGATCTTAGAAAGACCTGGGATGAGAAAGATCTGGGAATTTGCAAAAGAATTAATGGATAGACAACAGGGAAAGATACCCAATACCACTATGGGAAAACTTGCACTCCATTATCTAAGTTATTTTTGTCTCTTTCATCTTGTTGATAAACTGATTTCATATATTTAGGAAAAAGCCTTCCCACCTTTATCTCTTCCTCCAGATGCCTCTTGAGTTCCTCAATCTGTTGGGTGAACGCCTGTTTGCCTCTTGACAGCTGAGAAACCAAAGCATCCTTCTCTTCCACCTGGCGTGAATATTCACCTGAGAAAATATGCAGATACAAAATGGTTTTGATGCCGTTGATGGTGACACTGCAAACATTTGGAGATGTAAAACCAGATGATTCACAGTCCATGCTGAAACTCATAATCCCATTTCAAGCATTTCTCAGTAGATGTGACCCAAAGTGTGTTGAACAGACCATGTGCCCAGAAGAGTAATTTTTGCAAAATCTGAGACATTATTGATCTGTACATGTAGATGTTGGTGTCTCACCTGCCTCTGTCTGCAGACGAGCTCTTTGAGCATTCAGGTCATTGATTGTGCGCTGATTCTGCTCCTCCTTGGACTTAAGCTCACTGAGCTGATCTTCCAGTGTGCGGCACATCTTCTCCAGGTTGGCCTGTGTTTCAGCATAGGGAAAGTGATGAGTTAACCATTCACACTCTAAAGAAGGCCAGGTACAAGAACTGCATTGTATTCCATTGGGTCAAAGAGCCAATAAAATATTTGTGTACCTTGGCTTTGGAGACAGACTCCATGTTGCTGGCCAAGTCATCAATCTCCATCTTCATCTCACTCTTCTCCTTCTCCAGCTTCTGCTTCACACGTTGCAGGTTGTCGATCTGCTCCCCCAGCTCAGCGGTGCTGTCCGCGTGCTTCTTGCGCAGGGCGGCAGCCGTGGCTTCGTGCTGCAGCGTGGCCTCTTCCAGGTCCCGCCGCATCTTCTGGAATTCTGCCTCACGCTTCTTGTTCATATCAATCTGAGCCGCTGTGGCCCCTCCTGCTTCCTCCAGGCGCTCGCTGATCTCCTCCAGCTCCCTGGACAGGTCAGCCCGATGCTTCTCTGCTTTAGCGCGAGAGGTTCGCTCTGCCTCAATTTCCTCCTCCAGCTCCTCAATGCGCGCCTGCAGAACAGGAGGGACCCTTCACACCCGTGCCCTCCTCCTGCCTGAGCTGAGCCTGAGCAAGGGAGGGGAAGGAACAGAAACTTGCCTGCAGCTCCTTGATCTTCTTCTGAAGCTGCATGCCCAAGGCTTGTTCATCCTCAGTTTTGCTCTGGATCTGGCTGATTTCAAAGTCTTTCCTTTGGGCCAAAATGAACCGTGTTAGAGCTCAAAGAAAGAAGACAAGTGGTCCAGCCCAGCACTCAGGTGCCCCAGAGCCACACTTACTTCTTCAGTTTCTCATCCAGCTGCTGCTTATCATTCTCCAAATCCATGATGCTGTCCTGGGCCAGCTTCAGGTCTCCTTCCAGTTTCCTCTTTGCTCTCTCCAGGTCCATGCGCAGTTTCTTCTCTTGCTCCAGGGACCCTTCCAGCTAAACACAACAAGACCTTCAGTGCTCTACCAGCCAGCTCAGGCTCCATCCCTGTCCTGTTCCTGCTCTGTGTCTGTGTGCTTACATCATCCACTTGCTGTTCCAGCTTGGTCTTGGCTTTGGTCAGAGTATTGACTTTGTCCTCCTCTGCCTGCAGGTCATCCAGGGTCTGCTGATGGGCCTCTTGGAGGGCTTTCTTCTCTTTTGTCAGCTTGGCAATGGTCTCATCCAGGCCTGCCATCTCCTCAGTCAGGTTTTTCACCTTTAGGAAGAAGGGAAAAAATATAAAGAAAGGAAATAGATATAGAAGTTCTGTAATGGCACTCAAGCCATTTTCTGGAGTGTAAGTGACAGGTTCTACCTCATACCTTGTTTTCGGTGGCGTGTTTTTCCTTCTCCACCTTGGCCAGTGTTAGCTCAAGGTCATCAATATCTTTCTTCAGTTCTGAACATTCATCCTCCAGTTTCCTCTTCTTGGCTGTCAGCTCAGCATTAATTTCCTCTTCATCCTCTGCTCTTTCAGTCACCTCCTTAATTTTAGCTTCCAGCTGTATTTTTGTTTTGATGAGCTGGTCACACCTTTCCTCAGCATCAGCCAAAGCATCTGCTTCCTATTAGAACAACATGGATTTGTTTGCTAAATGCAACTGTTCACAAAAGCTGAAAAGATAAATGGTATTTCTTGCTCAGGAAAAGAAACATGGTATTATTCTTTTTTGTTTTCCTTTAGGAAGGGATTATTTTTCCTATCCTCTTTAAATCAGATTAGGGTTTTATTCTGTTTCTGTTTTTTTTCCTCTCATCAATTTTTCTCTCTCATTTTTCTTATGGATAAGATGATAATATCCAGTAATACTTTTATTCTCAAGAATTTTGATTACTTTCTCTGAAATTTAAGTACTGTATATCAATATGTAGATATTCTTTCTGTTTTAGCTTTTTATCAGCTTTTCTTGTCTATAGTAACTTTGAATTAATTTTCTTTGAGCGAGATAAATTGATATGTAGTCTAGGTGCCATCAGAGGTTTCAATTTGAACCTGACTTTATTTTGAATCTTTGATACACATATCTAAAGACTCAAGGTAATGTTTAAATATTGACCAATGGCTTGATCTCACAGTGGAATTAGAAGGTACATATAGGGCTGTGACAGAATGCGGAGGGTTTTTGTGTCCTTCTGGAAAAGTGGTTGCAGACCATGTGACATAACATATATCATAGAAAATTACATAGAGGTTTTTTTTTTTGTCTACTGATTGAAACCAGACTAAGTTGTCAAATTAATTGCTCTACAGACTCTGCATACTATAAATATTAAATCTCCAGTAACTACATTGGATTATATTGTGGTTATATTATCCATATTATCCGTATTATCCATATAATCCATATATATTGGATTATATTGTGGTTATATTGTGAACTTGGAGAAACAAACCTATGTGCATACATCCTTCAAAAGTCATTCCAAAACTAGAACATTATATTCTAATGGTGACACTGAGTGGTCTGAATTTTACCTTCAATTATTCATAATATTTTCTCAGGCAATTTATTGTGTAACATGAGAGTTATGTGTTGTAAATATACCATGAAGAAATACTCTAACGATACCTACAGATTGCACTTGGAGCTGCAGGTCATTCTTTTCCTGCATTAGAGATGCCATTTTCTCCTCCAGTTCCTTCCGCTTTGCCTCAGACTTTGCAAGCTCTTCCTTGGTTTTCTCAAACTCCCCCTTCATGTTGGCCATTTCCTTCTCAGACTCTGCACTCTTCAGCAAGGGCTTGATCTTGAAGAACAGCTTCATCCATGGCCAGTGTTTGACATTCATGAATGAACGAACGTTGTACTGGATGCAGAAGATGGACTCTCTGAGGCATAATTAAAAAGTATAATGAATACTCTCAGTCTGGCAAATATCAACTCTTTCCCAAGAGCAAAATTGCTTGAACTGAAGAAGAGGAAGGTGTACCTGCGCTCCACCATTCTCTGGTACTCCACTCTCATCAGGAAGCCCCTGCACCTGGCCTGGGTGCGGGTGATGAGCTGTGCCAGCTTCTCATCCCTCATCTCCTCCAGGAGTCCCAGCAGCCCAGCTTTGAAGAACACCTTGAGAGAGGGAATGTTGCAGCACATCACTGTCAGGTAGAGCAAAGCCCAGGGATGCAGTGAATGGGGGGGTTTGTACCTTGGTGTGTCCAAATTTGTACTGGGTGTGGTCCACATCGATTGAGCCAAGGAGCTTCTCAGAAGCCTTCTTGCTGTCAATGAACTGTCCCTCGGGGATGGCACTGGCATTAAGCACCTTGTATCTGTGGAATCAGAGGAAATAGGAGGAAGACAATGTCCAGTTATAAGATTGTTCCATTTACTGAAACCACGAGCAGTGTTTGCAGCAGAATCAGACTGAGGAAGTTGGAATTTCATCCCTTATTTAGAGATGCCCTTCCGATGAAGTTTTAACCTGGCAACAAATTTAAGGAAATTTTTCCAGTCTTAAGGGGACCAGCCATGATGAAGAGGACATTGATTTCCAGTCAGTTCAATCCCATTCTTTTACTGAAGCTCTGCTGTAGAAAATTGCTTGAGTGGAACATTGCCACTTTCCCATACTCTGTATTGGAGAAAAGCCTCTTCCCCTGAATCTGGCGGCTGATGCAATACAAGGAACTCTTAGTTTGTAGTTTTTACCTAAGAGCCTGCCTCCACCGATCCCCAAGTGCATTTATTAGTATTGTAAACACTGACTTCTGTAGCTCTACTGAGCTTCTATACTCAGATGCCCCAGCAGTCAGTGAGGACACCTGACACTCTTCATTTCTCAACAATTTTTCTTTTGCTAGCCATTTATATTGCCTTTTGTTATGCACCCCAACATTCCCTTTTCTTCCAGTTATAACCAGAAAGAGCTAGTGTTAAAAAATATCCTCAAGTAAAAAAATAGTTAAGAAGTAAAACATGGGCACGAAAGACAGAATGGGAATCAGAAAGGAAACTGACCTCTGTTTGAAGTCAGCATAGAGGATTCTGCTGGGGAACCCTTTCCTGCAAATCCTGATCCCTTCCAGCACGCCGTTACAGCGCAGCTGGTGCAGCACCAGCTCGTGCTCCATGGCACCTAAGCAATAAGACAATTATTTTATAATTCATGGTAAAACATAAAGAATAATGGCTGCATCACACTATTTTTTATCTCTGCTTGGGGTTCTTACCAGGTGTTTTAGACTCATTGGGGATGATACAGCGCACAAAATGTGGGTGAGTGCTCCTCAGATTGGTCATCAGCTTGTTGAGATTTTCCTGTGGGTTCATGAGTAAAGGTTTAGGAAATAGTACCTCCTCAGTTACAATTTCAGATGTGAGAAAAGTCTTATTAATAGATTTGCAATTCCCAACTATAGCCATTTTAATGTGGGTTTTCTTCTGTCTTTCACTCTTGAGCAGGAGAGAAAGTCACAAAAGTTTGCAGTGTTTTTATCAGAGTGGGGGATATACCCACTTAGCCAGAACACCTATGGAGTATAGTGACCAGTTGGTCATAGCAAAAAGCATAATTTTGAGTGAAAGAAGTTTCTTTGTAATAACCATATTCTTATTGTTTGTACCTTTTTGTGTAGCCTGAGCTCAGGCTACATAAGCAAAAATGTTTTTCCAGCATTTGAAGAAAGGTGAGATCAATATATATCTTCCTCAGCTGGCCTCAGCTGACTTGTTTATGAATAACCAAAGAATTTTTCTTGATACAGAAAAATGTTAAGAGATGAAGTTAAATGGCCTTGTTGAAGCTAGAGTGAGGTTTTTACAATCTTCAAACCAAACCAAACAAACAAACAAAAAACAATACAGGAAAGAAGTGGAGACAATTACTTCTGTACTCACCCTGAAAAGAGCTGAGACGGTCTGGAAAGAAGAACCCTTCTTCTTGCCTCCCTTCTTGCCACCACCACCACCACCACTGGCCTCTGAAGAACACCAAAAAATAAAGAAAACAAAGAGATGGCTTCACAGTTTGAAAGACCAAGTTTTTTCACATATACCATTGATTATAAGAATGGAACATAGAGAAGAACAATAGCAGATATTCATGGCTCAGGTAGAGACATTAAATAAATGTGGAAATAAGAATTATAGAGAACTGACCTGCCTCTCCTCCAGCAGAGGCAAAGAGTAAGGCCAGGGTCTTCAGGGATGACTTCTGATAGAGCCCCACAACAGTTTCATTCAGAGGGTCCTTGTTTTTGTCAAGCCAGCCAGTGATGTTGTAGTCCACTGTTCCAGCATAGTGCACCAGGGAGAAGTGGGCCTCAGCCTTGCCTTTGCCAGGCTTGGGCTTCTGGAAGTTGTTGGACTTGCCCAGGTGCTGGTCATAGAGCTTGTTCTTGAAAGAGGTGTCAGTTGCCTTGGGGAACATGCACTCCTCTTCCAGGATGGAGAAGATGCCCATGGGCTGGGAGAAATCACAAGGAAGGAGGGACGACAAGGTGAAAAGGCAAAAAGACTCAGAGATGAAATAACTTCCTGAGTTGGACAATATTACTGCTCACAGGGATTGTTCTGCTCAGCAAAGTGTAAAATAATATAAACTGCATATCTGCAGTATCATATTTACCATTTCAAGCTGCATTTAGAAATATATATAAAATTGATACATTTCTGAAAATACCTCACATTATGAGGTAAATTCATTCACATTGTGAATTACAGAAATACCTTTTCTATGAGCTCAATGCAGGCAGCCAGGTCCATGCCAAAGTCAATGAACTCCCATTCAATCCCCTCCTTCTTGTACTCCTCCTGCTCCAGCACGAACATGTGGTGGTTGAAGAACTGTTGCAGTTTCTCATTGGTGAAGTTGATGCACAGCTGCTCCAGGCTGTTGAACTGCACAGTTACAAATCAAGATTATTATTTATGTAAATTAAGTGAGTTAGGGATAAAGAACAGTGCTGGTTAATTGTACCAAACACAGGAAAATCTGTAAGTCTTTATTGATCCAGCAGTTTGGAACTTCGGTCAAGGTGTCTCTTTTGTCAACCTGAACTTTATCCATATATTTATGACTCCAGAAGCTTGGATAATTTTAATAATTCAGACTTTTTCAGCTCTGATATCTACTAGACAGCACTAATTCAGTTGCAGGAGAGTCCACTGAACAGCACACATTCACAAATGTTGATTTCAAATCCTGTGCCAAACCTTCAGCAAAAAATCTGCACTTAGGGATTTCATTGGCATATGTGCAAACCAAAAACCTATTTTCAATTAAGATCCTGTGGGAATCAGAATGCTCTAGAAAGGATCACTATACTATAAAGGATCAAACCATTTATTAAAAGAAAAACAAAAGCAAAAACAAACTAAACAAACAAAACAAACAAACAAACCATTCTTTCTGAAGTATTTTGTCACATAATAGTGTGACTTTAAGAAGCAAGCTAATAAACACTTTCTCCTTACATCAAAGATCTCAAAGCCAGCAATGTCCAGGACACCAATGAAGTACTGCCTGGGCTGCTTCGTGTCCAGCTGTTGGTTGATGCGAACAACCATCCACAGGAACATCTTCTCAAAGACAGCCTTTGCCAGGGCACCCACTGAATTGTATACCTGAAATGCAGAAGAGGAAGCATGCAGTTACATGCAGGACAACAGAGAAAGTCCAGAGAACCTATCCACAAAACAGAGGGTTTTGTTACCTGCTGCACAGTTTGGCCCTTGGTCACGTATTCATTCCCCACCTTGACGCGGGGGTAGCAGAGGGCCTTGAGCAGATCTGCTGAGTTCAGACCCATCAGGTAGGCAGCCTTGTCAGCAACTGAACAGCAAAACAATCAGTTGTTAAGGTACCAGCAGACATTACTGTTCCCTTAAAAAATATATTAAAGGGCAATTCCAGTAAAAATTAAAAGATTAGTAAAGATTAAAAATGGGCATGTGCTAACAGCAGCACTCTTTGGGAGACACTGCACCTACAGTTTGCATTATTCAAAATAATCTGAGTTATGTTCCTCCAAAGAATTCCTCTGGCCAGCACCCACTGCTTTTCCACATCACTGGCACTGGGGAAATATGCAGGCTGAGTCAATCATTCTGACCCTGACATGCTGCCTTTAACTGAGTGAGTGTTCTCTGTCTTCCATGCTCTGGGATGGGTTGTGCTGGTACCTTCAGTGCCATCAGGCTCTGCCTGCTCCTCGCGCTGCTTCTGCTTGAACTTCAGGTTCCCATAGTGCATGACAGCCCCTGTCAGCTTGTAGATGGCTGTTTTCTCATCAGCAGTGAAACCCAGGATGTCAATGGCGCTCTAATGAAAGAGTTGTTGGGTTGAGTACCCCAGCTGTTAAAGGTCAGAGAAATGAAACTTCACCTAAGAAAACTTCTGCTACTTACGTCGGTGGCCATTAGCTCCTCCTGGTCATTAATGCTGGGAACTGTGATTTCACCTTGACTCACGTACAGATAGTCATAGGGGTTGGTGGTGATCAGTAACATCTCTGGAGAGAAGGACAAAACCCAGCCAGGTCAAATTGGCACAGAAAGGAATTGAGCATTGTTCCATGACCTTTGCCTGGAGGAGTTAGTGATCTTTCCTACCAATTAGCTCTGGCTTCTTGTTGGACATGATCTGATAAAAGATGTGGTAGCTCCTTTCCGCCTTGAGCTGGAAAGTGACTCTGGACTTCTCCAGCAGATCTGGCAAGGATGATAGGACAGAGTCAAGCACAAGAAGTGGAGAAGGCTGGAAGGAAGGGGATCAGGCCAGAAGGGTGTCTTACATGTTTCAATGTCAGCAGAAGCCAGTTTGCCTGTGGCACCAAAATGGATTCTGATGAATTTACCCTGAAAGCAGCAGGAAAGTCAATTGAGAACTATTTTACCAATCTGGACAGCAAGAATATTCAAATTGGTGTTGACAGTTGTCCCAAGTAACAACTCACAAAGCGTGAGGAGTTGTCGTTCCTCACGGTCTTGGCGTTTCCAAAGGCCTCCAGCAGTGGGTTGGCGCTGATGATTTGATCCTCAAGTGTCCCCTGAAATAGAAGTCTTCTTGTCATCATCTGGCTCTTCAAGAAATTGGATAGTTGCAGGTTTCTAGCCCTGGGACCTCACCTGCATTTTGCCTGATGGCTGCTCCTCCTTCTTCTTGTCCCCACTGGCTGCAATTGTTGCAAAGTACTGGATGACACGCTTTGTGTTCACAGTCTTCCCAGCACCGGATTCTCCGCTGCCCAAGGCAAGAGAGAAGCAGAGGGAGCGTGGTCAGGCAGGAGGTCCCCTGGCACCGGGCAGCCCCGCAGGGACCCGCGCAGGGGGTGTACGTACGTGATCAGGATGGACTGGTTCTCCCGATCTGTGAAGAGACAGAAACAAATACACTTTGTAAATGAAGAACACAAAAATACTGAAAATTAATTTAAGTCATGGCAAGGAAAAAAAACGGCACTTTCTTCTTTGTTTACTCCTAAACCTTTTTTTCCATTTCAATTCCTTGCAAAGCGATTTGCATTTGCACTCCTTCCTTGAAACATATTCATGGAGGTCTATCCAAATATCATAGGGAAGGCCCATGTCATTTTTAAAGATCCTTTCCAGCACAAAACATTCTGTTATTCTATCATGCATGAGGAGACATATTCTGTTTCTCTGTTCCACTCTATGTTCTTTTCCTTCTCCTGCATACAGTAAATTGTTTTAATTTTCTGCTACACAGACTGCTTGTAGAGCAGCAGAGAAAGAGAGAGTAAAGACCCATGGCAAATGAACCCTGATCATGGGTAACACTTTGGAACTCAATAACACAGAGACAGAAAGGAATGAACAAGGCAGAAGCAGAACTCCCAGCACTACATAATCCTGTTTCATTTTTCATGACTAGGTTTTATCAAGATAAAGCAAACAGTTGTGATCTGATGCTTATGATGAGAGGCACTCACCAGTCAGCATGAACTGATAGGCATTGTCAGAGATGGAGAAGATGTGTGGAGGGGCCTCCTGGCGCTTCTTGCCTCGGTAGGCCAACACCACCTCGGGGTTGTACACCGGCAGCCACTTGTAGGGGTTGACAGTGACACAGAAGAGACCCGAGTAGGTCTGTGAGGAAGGGACACAGCACATTGGCTTCCCCTGAGCCTGGCCCAGCAGTTGCTGAGGCTGCCCAAAGGAAGCTGCTGCTGCCACTTACGTAGATCATCCAGGCTGCGTAACGCTCTTTGAGGTTGTACAGCACGGCGGGTTCGTGGAGGTGGGTCATCATGGCCATGTCCTCAATCTTGTCATACTTGGGAGGGTTCATGGAGAAGATTTGATCTTCCTTCACCGTCAGGGTCTGTCAGAGGGCAGGAAGGTACATGCATGTCAGCTAAGAGCAGAGTGGGAATGAACGGGTGTTTGTAAATCTTGCATTTTACTCACCTCTCCCCCTTCAGTCTTGACAGTGACTTTTCCTGATTCCCTGCTTGTGATTGTGCTCTTCACATAGGACTCCTTTGCGTGTACCACGAAGACAGATGACTTGGCATCAAAAGGTTTGTTCTGGGCCTCAATTCTCTCCTTTTCCGATTTTCGGAGGTAAGGAGCTGCCTCCCCAAAGATGGCCATCTCAGAATCCGAAGACATGGCTGTGGTTTACTGCGTGCAGCAAGGCACGGCCCTGAAATGGAGAGGCAGTTCTCAGTGAAGGGGGAAATTTTTAACAGCAACCTTAAGCTTTTTAGTGTTCTGCTTTGCCTATTATTAGGGTCTTTCTTTCTGCTTCACCTGCTTTTTACCCTAGATGTCTTTAAGTCTTCTTTAATCTTAAAGAAGATAGGTGTCTTTGATTGAGGTTTTTTCCCATTTTTCCAGTTTACACTTTCAGTTCATTAGATTTCACCGTGTTTTAGTGGGCTAGGCAGAAAATTAGATTGATTGGCAGATTCACTGGTAATCAAAGATGCAGCAGAAATACCAAGCAGAAGCAGAAGAGATACCAAGGGAAGTCATCAAAATTATGAAAGTCCACTTATATTCTTTCTCTCTCTCCCATTTCAGCCCATGTAATTTTGCCAACTATAGAGATGGAGTATCATCAGGGAAAAGATATGGAGTAAGCAGAAGCAGAAGTCTGAGTTGTCTATGCAAACCTTTGTTTTCTGTAGAGAAATCAGGGGTTTTTTTCTTCTCCAATTGTCCTCCCTTTTCCTGTTCAAGCTCACCCTTTAATATTAACTTGTATAGAAATGGAAAAATTCTTAACAAAAAACATTTGGAGGAATTTGACAAGATCTTAACTATACATGTGCTGTTTATTCACCTTTTCTTTCCTGGATTTCTGTTTACAATCTTTTAAGAGTTCTGTGTGTAAGAGGTCAACTATTTTCCAGCAGGTACCAAACAAACGCATCCAACACAGGAAATTTGCTCTTTTAGACAGCACAGCTCAGGTAGGATTGCACTGCTTTAGTGTGCACAGGTGTAAAGGGATATGGGAAGTGGCCTCAGAAATGCATAGAAAAAGCAAACCTGGAGTCTGTTCCTACAGAGTAAGTAAATCAGTCTTACCTGTGTCACCAGTTGACTCTCTGGAAGCTGGTCAATACTGAAAAAGAGAAGTGACAACTCCTTTCTTATCTTTGCACAGTCTCAACAAGTCACAGGGCAAAAACGTTCTAGTGACTTCAAGAGAGAGGGAACATGTCCACTGAGACAGACAGTTCTTTGAGGAAAGCAGTTCCACAGGCAGCAGGAATGCTGTGGGATTCTGCCAGCACCCAGCTATCCCTATTCTTACCTTTAATCCTTCCACAGAGACAGAACAGGCTTGTCCCACCAGCACTTTTATAGGTTCTGGTTTGCACATTCAATTCCCTCCTCCTCTTTCTTAGGTCAAAAAATTTTTGGCAAAGCATTGTTTGGCAAACTTGACTGAGTACATGATTCGAATTCATGCTTGTGGATATATTTAGAAATATTTGAGGT
This sequence comes from Poecile atricapillus, assembly GCF_030490865.1. NCBI lineage: Eukaryota > Metazoa > Chordata > Aves > Passeriformes > Paridae > Poecile > Poecile atricapillus. Next base: position 9,621,686 of record NC_081265.1, read on the forward strand.
CTTCCTAGCTATGTGAATAAATCTACTATAAATATTATGACTAGGAATCTAGGAAGGAGGAAGTGCAGTCCAGCAAATAGAGCACGACACTGGATCTTGGAATTGTTGGCTTGTCTTCTCCTGTTAATTGCTGTTTGACATATAAGATATGTATGTCTCAGGACTCAGCAGTAGTGAGAAGGATTACTATTACAAGAGCTTTGGAGGAAACCTATTTTGAAATATTCTGGAAATAAAGAATAAGAATAATATAGTATAGTCTAATTCCAAGACTGGATGACCATATCATGCTTGTGCTACTGCACCTATTTACAACTCCTTAGCTTTTTGGTGGGTACTTTCAAAAGATCAGATAAGACAGATTATCCCCCTTGATTTATAAATTGAATTACATCTTTTTTCTTCTGTTGAAGTGTTAATGATCAGCTGTGATTTGAAATTCAATTTTAAAGGTATTATTTTGACATTCTCCATATCTGGCTATGCCGGTTTGCTCTGATGTATGTCCATCAGAAATTTCACTGAGGTCACACTAGCAGGAATTCCTAAGGATGCATTTTACGTCTTTCATCATTTAGGTTTATTGGCAGCTTTAACTCACTATTTTAGAAACCTTGGACAGTGGCTGTGGTTACCAAATGCAAGAATGGGATTTAGATCCCAAGCTGTCCTCCTCCAGCGTTCCCAAGCACAGACACAAATGCCACTGAAATACAGAGAATTTCTGGGAAGCTTTGCATTTCCTTTGCAAAGAGTTAGGAAGGATCTTCTGTTTAAAGTTCTTCCATGCAGCAGGGATGTGGTGTGGTTCTCTACCATATTCTGAAGACTCACATTTTCTCTCAAACTTCAGGAAGTTGAAGCAATATAAGAAGGGTTGGAGGGGATGACCAGTCTTCTCAACTCACTTCTTTAAAGACTATTTGTGTGCGTATAACACTGCATGTATGACTGAAACATCTGAAGTCACATATTCTTTGAAGAGATTGACAATGTCTTTCTGAAAAATAAATGTAGAGATAATTCCTGTTTGAAAAATATTGTGTGTTTGTAGAATTGTCACTGAAGAAAACATCATCCTCTGGCATACAAAAGAGGATGAAGAGAGAGAAAGAAAGATTTTCCCCCTCTTTTTCTAATGCATTACATAATACCTTAACAAGGAATAGACTTGACTGTTCTTTATGTGTCACATGAAATTAACTCCAGGATGAATTTGCAGTTTTTTGATAAACTTCACTCTTACTGCTGCCATGACTTCTGAGTTGTGTGGAAACTTAAAGCTTTCCAGCTGAGAGCCATATAGCCATAAGAAAGCTCCCATCCAATCCCCTTTTACAGTTTATTACTATATTTAGGTGTCAATTTGCAGCTGCAAAATGATGCTTCATAATTCACTTTCCCTCCTGGGCTCTCTGCACATGTCAATTAAAGAAGATGACATGGATTCCAGTGCACTGGTTCAAAGATCACACTTGTAGTATATCATCCTCTCTGTCAGTTTGATATCTTGCATTTTGTTTCACCTCCTAGGGTTTTGTTTCATCTCCTAGAGAGATGGGAATCATCTGGGAAGGCAACAGATTCAAGAAGGAACGACAGATGACTTGTTTTTCTGTTTCTTCCTAACCTAGAAGCCTGACAATAAAGGACCACTTTCTACAGCCTGATTTTCATCTGCCTTGTTTAGGAAATAGCACCTCATATATATTTTTTTTCTGCAGTGAGTACAACATCAGGTCCAAAAGCCATTCTAGGGCTCTGAGTTCTTGTAGATTGCCTTGCTTCTTCATGTTCTGTTAATTTTCTGAAAATTTTTCCATCTTTGTGACATCTCATGAGCCCATTATATTTCAGACCTTTTACAGAATGTTTTTTTAACTAGGATGAGATAGCATCAACTTGTGCTTAAGTTATTTTCTGCTGTTTTCAAATTTTGGAAAGGACTGTATAAAGGCTTTTCACTTGTGAAAGGAAAAAAGATTCATAAATACAGAGAAGTGAGGGTTCTACTTCTCCTGTGATTATAGAGATGGATTTCACTCTACTGCACAAGTTATTGACCTCAGTCTTCGACTCATCTTTCTCCTTTGCCAGCTTCTGCCTGATGCTTTGCAGGTTTTTACTCACAAATTCATCTGTCTGCAGTAGAAAAAGAACAATAACTTCATAAGACCATAGAAGAGTTGGTGATATGGGATTGCTATGGGTCCCTAGTCATGTTTTCAAGTAGTAAAATCATTTTACATCCCTCAAAGATTTGTTGCCATGGTATTCTCTCCACTTACTGAAAAACAGTATGAAGCTTGAAGTTTCCAAGCTGCTCTTTGTGCTTTATTAACACTACCAAGAGTTTGTCTTCCTCACTTTCTTGATGGTGTGTCAAGAAGTTACAGGTTATAACCACTCCCCAGGCTCTTTGCCACACTAAAATCCTTGTAGGCCATGTGTGCTGGCCAATTTAGTAGCCTACCTCTTCACTCTCAAGTTTCCACCATTCTTGAATAAAGGGAAAATAGCAACTTCCTTCAATCTGATGGTGACACCAAGCAATTTATCACCATCCCTTGATCTCAGTCTTTAACAAACCTAATAATCCTTCTGTCCAACAAATTCTTCTGAAAAAGATTTCTGGAGGATACAACATTGAAATCCTTCCTGAGCTTCACTCCTTTTTCCCCCGTTCCCTTATCTACTTAATCATAGAAGCAATCTCTTCCAACACAAATTTTTCTTCACTTCACTAGGTGATCTGTAACTTCTGAGTGTTTCTTAATATTTTTTAAAAAGCTACAGAGAGAAAAAAGACAAATTAATTACAAAATAAAAAACTCGCTCCTCTATTTTTTCTCCTTATGTTCCAAAAATTAGAAAAAATAACCCCTGGAGGTAGAGGAGAAAATAAAACAACTGAAAATTAATTCCATTTCAAAGTGAGAAGAATATATAAGTTATAATAAACTGCTTTTCATCTAGTCAGGACTTTGCATTGTTTCTAATGTTGTTTAATTCAGCTTTGATCTAAAGGAGTGAAATTCACAGATTGGAAAAACTACATGGTTTGTATTTTATACAATATATATACCATATTTATGGTTAATTTTTGGTTGATCACGTTCTGTCTAATAAAAATCTTATGTAACTGGTTTTCATCATGTAGTAATAAAATGATTAAACAGGCAAATCATAACTGAAATTATGGCAATCATTAGGCAAGACATCCCTAACTTAAATTTTCTTGCAGTTTCAACTACAGGTTATGATGTTGCATGAAGTAGGAATATGAAATTTGTACCAGGTTTTGCCTAACTCATCCATCTGTTCCAGCACTTGAATACTCTTATTGTTAAATTATTTTTTCTTATATTTAAATGAGATTTCCAGTATTTCAGTTTGTGCCTCTTGCCCTTACTCACAGCACACCACAAAGAAAGGTCACCATGACAGGAAATTGACCTCGGAGTGCCCTCCTGGGCAGGAGATAAGGAGACAGTAGGATGGAAATACTCATGGCTCAAGATGAAAACAGGGAGGCTGCTTGCCAGTTACTGTCACCCGCATAACAGACTCCACTCTGGAGGAAAATTTATTTAATTTTTGCCAATTAAAATAAACACAGTCAGTCTGTGAAACAAAAATTAAAACAACACCTTTTCCCCAAGATTTCCCAGACTCAGCTTCACTTCTTCATTCCTGATTCTTTTGCCTCCATCTCTGAGCAGTCCAATCAGGTAGGGAATGGGAAGCAAAAGAGTTTCTATAACAGTTTCTCTCTGCTGCTTCTTCCTCTTCCTACTTTTCCCGTACTCCAACATGGGGTCTCCGTGGGCTGCAGTTCCTCCAGGAAGTTTCTACCTCCTCCAGTGTTGAGTCCTTGGGCTGCATGTGGGTATCTTCTCTAGGGTGGTCTACAGGGATCCTCTGCACAGGCTGCAAGCAAGTCTCTGTTCAGTGCCTGAAGCACCTTCTCCTGCTCCTTCTTATTTGACAAGATGGAACAGATGATCAAAAGAAACAAAACACTCACTAAGATCAAACTCATTAACAGACACTGCTCTTTTCCTGCTCACTAAAATGGTAATTTCATCACAGAAAACTTAAGCAGGTATTATTCTTTCTGCTGAGGACTCACAATGATCTTACTGTCATTCAGTGTAGATGAAATAAGTTTCCATGAGGATTTTGCCTTCACTGAATAACAGTTTGGCAAGTTAATTCAAACACTTGAGTAATATACCACAAAACCAGATAATGAGGGTACAGCAAAAGGTGGGAAATGTTGATGGACATTTTACACTTCTTGAAAGGTCTAAGGATGCTGGAATTAGAAACTGGAACAATGGATGTTGTAGGCTGGATGAGGCCTTCTGCAACTTGTGGGGATATGACCACTCATCCTATGCACTGATGCATTTTGCTAGGGATACTTGGGATATATCTTTGCCATGCCTTTTTTTTTGATGTCCTGGCTCACTGGCTGCTTCCCAGAGCTGGGTGTGCTGTTTCTGCATTTTTTTGTGCTCTTACACACTATTCTTCAAGTTAATATTAGACTTAGGGGTATAATAGTGTTGATTTTATCACATTACAAAAATGATTTATGCTGCAAAGACCTGTGAATTTGTTGATTTTCATAGTCCTCAGCTACAACTAATTTTCAGTGAAATTTTCATCTTAGATCTGTTCCAGGGATTTGATCTGGGGTCATGGGTGGAAATGTGACCCTTGTTAGAGGCCATTTGTGTTTGAAGCCTTGTGTAAGACAAATGTATTCAAGGAGTTGGTGATACCTACTCGGTTTGTCCTTGCACTGTGGACTTTTGAATTCCATATGTTATTAACATAAGCTTTAACTTAAAATATCTATGAGAAAGGTAAATTTTGTGTGTTTCAAGGGGTAGAATGTCTCAATCCTCACCATGGGACCACTGTACATGGAGAAGTCAATGATTTGCATCACAGTTAACCTCAATGTGCCCAGGCCTGCACTGAGCTGTGCTGCCCATCCTGCACCACCTTAGGGCAATGCATCACAAATCTCTTAGCTGCAGGGCACACTCAGCCAGATCATCCCTGCAGGCATCTCCCTCTCTGTGATGATTTTGCAGCATGTGCAAAGTCTTGCCTGTATCTAAAAGTGCAAAAAAAGCTCTGATGTGGACATCCTTTATGCATAGAATCATGTTTTTAAAGATAATTGCAGTAGCAGGAATGACTTGAAAACAGGAAATCTCTTCACAAATGGGATCTATGTTGTGCACCACGAGAAAACCCACCCTGGGCCCATCTGGAGCTGGGGTTCCCAGCATCTGAAGATGTTTACTCAGAATCTGGTTATTCTGTACCACCTCACATCATTGCTGGGGGCAGAGGAAGGGAGTTTCTCCTGAGGAGAGGGGGTCCCTTCCAGTAAAGGTGGCTGAGGGAGCCATCCGCTATTGCCAGGGGTGGTTTTCTGTGTGAATTGTATCCTTTCTTGTGGTCTCTGTCATTAGTATCATTGTTCCTGTTCGATTTCTTATCTCATTGCTATTTCCAGTAAATTGTCCTTATCTCAATCTCTGATCTTTTCCTTTTGTGACTCTAATTCCCCTCCTGTGTGTGCTGCAGGGGAGGGAGAGGGGGAAGGGCACATGGTTTTAGAGGGAGCACTAAACTGGAGAATACCATTCACAACACTATTCTACTGTCTGTTTTATTTAACCAGATTTTGTCGGACCTTTCCTATTGAGATCCACAAAAAAACTCCTGCATTGTCCATCTCCTCCTCCCTGCCCATTCCCATCCGCCTGCAAATCTGCAGCTTGTTCACACCTTCTCACTTCAAGCCATGATTTCATCTTGAGTTACTGTGAAAATCCTTCTTTGCGGGCTAATTGGAAAGAGCACGTCTTCCTCCAAGACAAAAATAACTATCTAACTAGGTGTGCTAGGACAATTGGACAATTTACTTAACTGCCCTGCCTGCTTCTCCTGCAAGCAAGGTTGGGAAGTGGGAGCAGGATGAAATTATTTAGATTTGCCAGTCTGAATACAGTCACAAAAGGGTCTATGACCTCTCTCAGCTGCTTTATGGTCTGCTGCAGATAAACTCAGATAAAATGAGTGATGTGATCAGCATTTGTCATGCCATTCTTTGGAATACAGTGCTTTGGAATTCTTGGCTTTCATCGTGTTCTTATTGGTTCTTTCTCACTCTTCCCTGCTACACAAGTTTACAGAGGGATTTGCCTCCCAAACAGATTCAGCAACATCATTAGCTCTTCTGTAAAAGTAAGTCATGCCAGAGCCTAATTCCTTTTTATCTCCTGTGAGATAAAAACCCACCTCCCACAACAAATCCATAACTGAGCACTTCCTAGGAAATTATGACAGGGACAAGGTTTGGGCCTTTTAGATATTCTACATGTGGAGGGTTGATTTTTTTTTACTATAATTTAGTTATTTGAAGATGCTTGATGTTGCATGTGATTTTGGTTCAGCACAGTGACACAGCCGGGTGATGAAGGTACAAGGCAAACACAACAGAGTGATTGCAATATCGAGTGGGATCACAAATCACATGTGATTCCTGTCACCCAGCCCCACACTCTCACCATCACTGAGGGGCCCCAGGCTCTGAAAAGGAATGTCCTTGCCATGCTGATGAGGGAATTGTCTTCCCACTCTATAATGGCCATGAGGGCCCCACACAAATGGGTTAAAAGCCTTTCTGGGCAACCATCTGTGCACAAAAAGAGGCTTAAGCTTGAATTGGTGCAGGAAAAAAGTGATCTAGAAACCACTGACTAATGAAGTAGCAAAAAACAGCTTGTCTGTGGAGGGTAGTCAATACCAAACCTGTCAGTGTAAAAAGATACATGAAAAACAGATTTCCAGTGGAAGGAAAGAGTGTTTGGACTAAAGAACTGTTTAAAAAAAAGCACTGTAAAACCATCAAGAACATAAGACATTGTCATAAATAACTCTGGGTGAGAATTTGGTTTCTGAAGACTGTTTTGTAGTCTTTGGGCCACCAAGAAGGTCAGGGGGTTGGAGCACATGATATGTAAGCAGAAGCTAAAGGAAGTGTGTTTATTCAACCTGATGAAGAAGAGGTTAAAGGGAGATCTTACTATCTACAGCTATCTGATACAGTGAGACAAAGTGGAAAAAGCTGGAATGTGGGAAATTCATTAGATATAAGGAAAATTGTTTTCACCATGACTGTGATCAAAGTCAGGAGCAGGTTGTCCAGAGAGGTTCCATGTTTAGAGGTGTTCAGGATGTGGCTGGACAAATCCTTGGCAACCTGAAGTACTTTGGCTTGCTTTGAATATGGTGTTGGATTAGGTGACCTTTGAACAGCTTTCAAATCTCATCTACTCTGAATGATTTCATGATTCCAGCCAGAGAGCAGGCTAAGCAGCAGGGCAAGGCTCTTCCACGTGGGGAAGAAGCAGCACACATCTGCTTCAGGCCTGACTGCAGATTGTGGTACAGATGTGCAATAACAGCATGGCTCACTAAGCTTGTATCTCATCAGACAGCATTAACACTGAGCTTATGGGGCAGGCACTGAAGAAAAACCCAGGATCTATGATAAACTTCAGCAGCTTTGCTGAAAGCCCTGCTGGTGTGTCCCACTGCCCACAGCAGCCCACAAGAGGGATTTGCTCAGTGCTGAGCAGGCCCAGCCGTGCTGTGGTCATACCCTGGCACCTGAGCCCAGAGCATCTGAGGCTGTGGCTCAAGTGCCATGGGATGGATGGAAGGAGCCTTTCCCCTCAGGTGTGTGCTCTGCCCAGAGCCACAAGCAGTGGCTGTGTCTGGTGCAAACAGGGGGCTGTCCTGGCTGCAGAGCAGCAGCACCTGGGCTCCAGGCTCTCCATGGCCTCTTGGCAAGGGGGGCATCCCTGCCCTGCTGCCTGTTGGCTTCTTGTGACAGACATGTCATGACACAAAAGCCAGCCCAGAACATTGTCCTGGCAGTGGCTCGATGGTGGCTGAGGCTGGACAGAATGGGAAGTATGGAACAGGCAGATGTGCTGAGGCTTTCCCTAAACACTACCCAATTCCTCAAGTGCTCCTGGCTCAGGCACATGCCAGTCTTGATGTCTTTGTTGTATGTGGGATCAGGAGTCTGCACCTCGTTCGCTCCCCTGCATTTGTGCGGCAGATCTTTGAATTAATGAAAACCTTCAGTGGCCACTGAAGTGGTGATGATCTGAGTAGATAACAGTGGCTGCTTTGAAGTATCTTGTCCCCTCTGTGTTTGGCCAGCAGCTGACTTCACCTGATGCCCCTACTTCTGGTACAGGGAAGTTCAGCAATCCATCCACTCCCTTTCCTTGTCCTTTCTAGATTTTAAAGACCTTTTCTTACATCTGCTGGCTGCCTCCTCTTCAGCTTGAAGGGCCCAAGACTGACAGAGCATTTTCAAGAGCTGGCATTTCAGATGCCTGTGTCAGATGACTCTGAATGCTGTTTTCAGTAGGAGGGTCCCTGCAGAGTGCTTGGAAATATCCTTCATTCTGATTCATGTTAGTGTTGAAGAGTTGATAAAGCTGTCTCTCTGCAGTGTACAAAAAGCCTGTGAGGTTCTCAAAATGAACTCTCCTTTGCTGGGGAAACCCACTGGAGCTTGATTTGGTATGAAAATCTCTTGGCTTAGCAATTCCAATACAAACACATCTCTGATGACCCCAGCTGATGGGCCTATTTTTAAGACTATTGATATCAGTGCTCTCAGGGGTCAGGTTTCAGAAGAAAGAATCTAATTTTTCGCTGACATTGTAAAATTTGAGGGGGAGGTCTCTGAAGCATTTGACTCTACCAGCTGCAAAGGGAATATGATCTGGGCCAAATATAAGAACTCAGGGATTTATACATTTGTTTTACATGTTAGAATTTTATTTAAAGTGATAGTTCTCCTCACAACCATACCCACATATGCCTGTCCCACACCATTTATGGTATTCTAAGGTTTCTGATCTGTATTTGCCTTGCTGTTGCTGTGCAGAGTCTGAAGCCCTCCAGGGAGTGAATCTCTGTGTGATTGTGTAGGTGGATTAGTTTTTCCTCAGAGAACTATGGACACTGTTGACTGTGACCATATTCTTTTTTTGACCTTTTTTTCTGTTTTGTCATCCCAATTCTCACCTAAGTATTTGAAACAGCATTCATAGCTCTCTCTGATAAGAAAAGAGGTTCCTGTGTGTCACAGAATCATTTTTTTTTCTCTTAATAGGTGGTAAAATTGCTCCAGAGAAGAGCGGTTTCTCCACTTCTGTTTTTGCATTTGGAGTTGAAATTATTTCCTCCTTTGGCAGTAAAAGTGTGGCTGTGGAATTGCAGAAGAAGGGTCCTTGTATCCAGCTGGACTAACTCCTACCTGTGTAATACAACAGGAGGGAGCTATCCTGTGTGGCATCAGATTTCCACAGGGAGCCAGGATCATCCTGTGTTTGGCTCATGAGAAGTGTTTGCAGCATCATCTCTGTTCTCTGACTCTTCAATATCAGGAGTCTCCAGAGGTACTAACTCAGAAAAAAGAGCCAGAGGATAGTTGTAGACTGCATATCTGAATGTCATGGAACATTTCACTTAGCAACCTATTTCATGCTCAAATGAGTTCCATCCTCCTTCTGTTCAGCCAGGAATGATACACCAGTGCCAGAGAAAACAGCATGTGCTCCCTGGTCACAGAAGTACTGCAGAAAAGGGAGTTGTGTTATTGGGAGCCTGACAGTGTACCACAGAGACTGGACAACATTGGGCTGTGGTTATCAGTGACTTCAATTTAGCTAGAGGAAAGGTGCTGGGCTTCATGCAGTTTGCTCTTGCCAAAGCAGCAGCTCCCTCATGTCCTCACCTGAGATGTCCATGCAGCAAATCCTGCCAGGGGAAAAGGGCAGTTAACATGCCCAGGAAACAATCCACTTATGCAATGGCTACTTGGCTTGTTTGGGAAAAGGTTGTGGCATGGCATCTACTAATCTGCATCACAAGGAAGACAGGCTTCCACATTATGCAAAGCATTCAGGGTGCTTCCAGCACAGGCAGTGTGTTAGCAGGGAGGTATGCACAGAGCCAGGAGTTCAGAGCAAGGACATGGCACAGGCTGCCTGTTGATATTAGTACGGCTTTGTCATCTCAGAAAGGAAAAGGGAAATTAATGGTTTGGCCATAAGACTCAGGGAAGAAAATGCTGGAAATGTGTTCCTTGAATTGCAGTGGTCAAATTGCAGATGATGAGGGCATAATTTTTAGACTATATAACTGTGCAGAAGAGTGTGTGTATGAGTGAGTTTGTGTCTCTGTGGAAATGAACAGGGGTTCTCACACACCTGCATTTTCTATTGCCATGAAACAAATGCTCTGCCATCTCTTTTGCCAGGAAATGTCACAAATAAACAAGCCTGGTTTCCCTGTGGCAAAAGGCTTTTACTGCTAGTTCTCTGAGGCCATATTGGGCTGGACACTTTCATCACAACCCCATATTCTGGTGTTTTCTCTCCCTTTTATTTTGATGTATTTGCTTCCCATCAAGCTTCCTCCCTATCAGCACTGAGCAAATAACACTTGTGGCTAATACAGAAAAGAAATAGGGAGGCTGCTGCCTTCCCAGCCAGGTCAGCCAGAGGAACTTGCTAAATATGTTTGTCATTCCCTTGTTGTCTCAGACACTGCCAGAATATTTTGAGCAGCAAAGGCCCCTGCAGCCCTGCTAGCTGAAGGGCACCAGCTGGCAGATTGTCTGTCTGGTGGGAAGAGCTCCTTTCTCTATCTCCCAGTGCTCAGTGCCTGCCTGTTTTCCACCCTAACAGCAGATTTCCTGCAGGATTTGCTCCTGAAGCTTTCTTGTCAGGTAACAAGGCTGAGTCTGGCACTGTGACAGAGACAAGACTGCCACAGGTCCAAACAAGTATTCAGGCTGAGCAAGAATTCCCAGAAGGCTCAGGCACATGGAGAACATGCATGCAACACCTATGTACATAAATGTACACATGTCAGACCAGGTGAACACACTGAGCACTCACACAGATAATGAGGGCACAAGAGTCCTCACCTCATTCCCCTCGGGCAGTTCAGGAGGAGGTCCCAGTAGAGTCAGTGTGGGTGCTCATGAGGGGAACCTGCTGGTAACTGGGAATAGACATTCCATGTGCCCAAGACCTGTCCCTGGATCCTATTTTCCTCGGCCCACATGGTGTGTTCCTCATGACTTGTAAAAAGGCAGATCTGAGAGGGGTTGGATATCTGAAGGAATTAGAGGCTGTTCCCGCTTCTTCAGGTAACCTGTGTTTGATTACCTACTGCCGTTGTACAAAGCAATGTTTATGGTGTTGATATTTTTTTGGGTTTTGGCTTTTTATTTTTTGCTGCAAAATACTGTCTTCCCAAGGTCCTGAGTTACATCTTGTTGAAACCTACAGAAACCTGCAGCCCATGATTTTTTTCCAGAAGTGTTTGTATGTCTGGGCTTCAGCAGCTCCAGTTCTCTGATGACATTAATTTTTTTGCAGTTGTCTCCAGATTTTCCATCGTTCTGGGCTTGCCTTTCTCCGGCAGAAATGTGCTGCAGCTTAACTGTTCTTCATGATGGATCAGCTGCTGTCACTCATATGGATAAAACTCTTCCACATTGTTCAGCAAGGGCTAAATGGCTGGATACGGAAAAGCAGAAAATGAACTGGGGTTACATATTCCTTCCTTTGTGTTGGACTTGACTTCAGTGTATAGATTCCTGATGGTGGACCCCTTCCTGCCATGTGGAGACAGAGTTCATTCTTGATGTGTGTTGACATCTTACTTGTGTTCGATCCCAAAAATGTTGTGGCATTGTACATTTCCTCAACTGAGAGAATTGATCCTCTTTGACCCTGCTCCATTCCCACATCTGTGAGTCAGAAACCAGAGCCTATATGGATAACCCAATGGATTTTCTTCTCCAAATCTTTTGAGATAATGTTGTCTGGTTGCAGAAATTGCATATCATATTTGTGTTGTGGCTGCACTGTGCCCAGTTTTGGTGTCAGAAAGTCAGAAAGGCACTGCATACCTATGCTGCTATTCAGCCCAGAGACTGTACTGCTCTCATTAATTTGTCACATTTAATTTTATAGAGAGTCTTATTCACCATTCTTGTTTTATTTATCTGTTTTCTTTTTGAAGTTCTTTCTTAAGGTGCAGTTAATTTTGACTTCTTACTTCTCCCACAGTTTGTAACTGTCTTTGTTTTTTCTTCAGTTTCTTTCTTTTTTGCCTACTTACCTACATCCTTTCTGAGGTTGTTCTGCTGGGAACCCATTCCTGCCAATCATTCCCATGGGCTCATCAGGATAGAATACCTGATAATGTTAGTAAAATTGAAGATATTTGAAGCTGTTGAACACCCAATATTTTGACTATTTCCAATAATGTCTGCAAAGGGGTTTGGTACCAATATTGGTTAATAAGCAAATTCTTATCTCTAACTTCTTCCCTCCTGTGTAGAGAAAGACAGGTATTTCTGATACTGTACCTGAACTGAATAAAGGAACAGACAAAGTTAAAACTATGCCAAAAAAGAGATCATCTCATAGTCTCTCATGTCTCTTCCACTTCAAACTTCCTTCACAAATGAACTGCCTACATTGAATCCTATTGTCCTGGGAAGGATCTTAGGCCTGGGATGAAAGTAACAGTGTTGTGGACAAATCTTTGTCATCTAAATAGAGAAATTAGCTACCATCAATGGCAACCTCAGTTTTCCTTGATAACCTTTTAGATATATTCTTAGATATAATTGAGCACAGCTCTGCACTGGAGTGGTTCTGGCCTCAACCAGAGAGCTGGCAGGAAGCTTCTGTTGCTGCCACTGAATTTCTCTGCTCCTGCAGAGAGCCTCCTGCTCAGCCTGAGCACTGAACACCTGGCCTCGATGATGGCACCTTCTTGCACACACTTTGGTTTTACTTTACAAAAGCTGTTTTGGTATTTGCAGCATGTTTTCTTCCTTATTTAGCAGCATTTATTGATGCATAAATTGCAAGTGCTGGGATATATTCTCAGATTCATTCCTGAGTCCCTCTTAAAGCCTGGTATTTTGTTTGCAATTTCCATTTCCCTGGCATTGATTTGAGCACTGTTTATACACACCAGAAAGGAGTCCAGTTTCTTTAGATTTTAATACATTTAGCAGTATTGAATGAGTACTCTTTATTCTTGGTGCATTGCTACTCTTCTATTTATTCCAAAACCTATTGTATAAAAAAAAACAAAACCCAGGGACATTCTTAATTGCTCTCTAGTGAAAAATCGGTTTTTCTTCACAGGTCTGTGCTCTTTTTATACCCTGATCATCTGTTGGCTTTTTAGATGCTCTTCAAATCTTCATTGCAACCAAAGAAATCACAAGTAACTCCCATGGGATTTTTGGTAACCTAGAGCTAGCTTCACAAACAGCTTTCATTTAAAAATCATTTTTATCTTAATCACATTGATAAAATTATTCTTTGTGCAGCACTGTTGCTATCACAGCATGTCTCTAAATGGTCACCAATAGAACAATTATGCCTTCAGGCTGCCATTGCTAATCTTATCACAGAAGCAATGGTATTCCCCCGCTATGAACAGTATTTTTTTTTTCTTTACACTCAGCTGTACCAGATGTGAATCTTGTCAGACAAAAGACTAAACTGTGATTCACAAGTAATGAAAACTATCAAGATCTCCAGAAACAGAACAAAAAAAATAAAGAAAAAAAGGGAAAAATTGTGGTCAGATCTTATAAATCTGTGGATTATTCAGTGCAACACTATTTGAAAAACATTCCCCATGGGATTTTCAGCTTGCCTGTGCTGTTGTCAGCCATCCTCTCTGTATGACAGGGTATGCTGGAGGCATCAGTGTGCTCTGTGGACCCCTGATGAGCCCTCTGGCAGGGAATGCTCAGCTCCTGCTGCAGCAGCATTTCTGCTGCCCTCTGTGTAAAACGAGAGCTGCCAGGAATGTTAGCACCAAAGAAACAGAATTGCTGAAACACTGATCATTCAGAGCAAGGCTTCTCATCCCAACACTTCCCACTATTAAGATGCAGCTGGGCACTGGACTCTGGAGATGGTAGGACACACTTCCCTCGACCTAACATCCCTTTCTCCCATTGACTAGTGAAGTGCATGGATTTGGTGAAATGCATGCTTCCCTGCAGGAAGTGTCATGTCCAAAGTGATGTCGTAGTGCTATGCAGCTCAAGAATTCCATATGAGGTAAGACTGGAAGAGTTAATTGGTTTTTGAGCTTAACAGGTTAATGAACAGAACCCTCAGAATCTTAAAAATATTCAGGGGGACAGATACAGAATAGGTACAGGGAAATTTTAGCCATGGCAAAAGTAAGCTAGTATTTCTGGGGCTAGAACTTACTTGTGAAGTAAGTCCCATGCATCAAAAGGATGGAGGGACTGTGAAGATGCTTCTGTCTCCTAATTGTACTCTCTTGAGACTGCTTCAAGATTAATTTTTTCAATGCATTTATGATATAGCTTAATGGTATAGTATAATATATCACATATATAATATTTCACATTTCTGTATTTCAGAAGAGAGAGAAGGTATAGAGAAACTGCAACTCCAAAGATATCTCAGCATCACTTCACTGTGAAGTGGAGCAGAAGGTAAAAATATAACACCTGGGCAGATGCTGAGTGAGTATCAAAGTTGCATAGTTACTTAGGCTCCTCCTGTCTTTCCAGGAAGCATCCAGGGAAGAGATCTGGAGATTGGGTCCTGGATGAGGACATGACCTTCAGGGTGCCCTTTCCATCACTCAGCAAAGCAGCTGAGGAGCTCCTGTTACAGAACAGGTGTGTGGGGTGAGCAGGCTGGGTGGTGTCTGGGTGGAACAGTCAAGAAGAAAGGCAGCAGGTGATAGAAGGGGTCGAAGGTAGATCTGGATCAAAAAGAAATCAGGGTTACTAAAAGAGTGCAGTTTTGCAGAAGCGATTGCTCCTCCCAGAAAACATTGGAGAACATTTTGAGCAGTTGAAATCACTGATAGATTGCCATAGGTGCCATAAAGGCATCTGTTTTTGATAACCTTGCTTTTGAATGTCATGATTTGAAGAAATACACATATTATTCTTGTCTGAGATGTGGCTGTACTCTTCTTAAGAATTGTCACATGTAACTTATGACCTAAAAACCAGTTCTAACACCTCCTGCTAGAGAGTAAGGTTCAGGCAGTTACACAGAACTATTGTAGGTTATGCTATATTATGTTTTTCATGCCTGTTTTCTCCTCACTCCCACAAGGGCTTATTCACAATCTCAAATCACTCCTAGGAAAACCTGGTTTTTCTCTGTGTTAATTCTAAGCATCTCCTTGTTTGATTTCAGTAGTTCTGTATTCAATGTGGAGGTATGGACATAGTCCATTCTTCATTAAGGACAGATTTTTGGCTAGCCAAGACAGGTATCATCCAGGATGGGACAAACATTAAAAAGTGCTTTAGAATACCAAAAGAGGAGGAAATTCTGGACATTTCCAAGAGCATTTAAGGATGAAACAACTTCCTGCCTAGCTTAAGTTCTAATACTCTGTGCACAGACATATATGTCTGCCATGAACACCATCACTTTTAGACTCTGTGTCTAGAGTTATTACCAGCTTGCAAACTAGTCAGGTGTCATGCCAAGCCCACATTGTGAACCCATTCTCTCCTCTCTCCAATGAGTGTCTCACATTCTCCTCATCCTTCCCAGTCCCCATGAGCACTTTTGCTTTCCCGAGCTGCAGCTCTTCAGTATTTTCAACCTTTTCTTTTGACATCACTGCTCACAAAGCCTTGGGATGTGAGGAGGCACCACACACAAGCTGCCTGCCCCTCCTGCAGTACCAGGACACAGCAGAGATTCAGAGAACAGATTTAATTCTCAAGGCACTCTCTTAGTCTTCTTAGCAAGGTACCCATTGTAGGGAATTTGGAATGATATGGTTGGTGTACAGGGGGTTCACAAGAGCAGTGATCAAAAGCAGCAGAGTTAAGTCCAGTGTCAGGTTGTCAGGTACCAACACCCAAATGATGCTGAATTGTTTGCTCTCTTCCTCTCTCTTCCTTCATTCAACCTCTATTTTCTGTCTCTTTCTCCCCTCCTCTTCATGAATTTTGTTGCTCCCCATCTCAGTATCTTTTTCTCAATATTGTTTTCTTTCTCATCTTTCTCAGTATCTTCCTCCCTCTTTTTGCTCTGTCATTTTCTGTGTTTCACTCTCTTTCTCCATTTCTTTCTTACAGTATGTACTGAATCTACTTGTCCTCTGCTCTCCCTCTCCTGCCCCATCTACCTCCTTTGCTTCTCTCTTTCTTTCTGTCCCTCAATCCCTGGCCCCCATATTTTCTGCCGGTGAGGAAGAAAGCCCTTTCTGGTCAAGGCAGTGTTGCTGTGGGCTAAGGGCATAGACAATGAGTACTTGGAGAGCTGGAAAGCTGAATTGTTGGCAAGAATCCTCTGTGAGAAACCTGTCTCTTCAGGTCAGAAATACTTTTTCCATGTCTTTGTGTCGCTTAAAGTGCTGATGCTTTTGTGCCCAGGAGACACAGTTGTCAATGCCCAAGCTGTTGAAGGTCAGAGAACTCCACAGGCCACATGGGGCAGCAGCTCTAGTGGAGCTCATCAGCTGCATCTATTTTAAACCTTCTCTGAGAGTTGTTTCTTTCAACCAGTTATGGGCCCATGCTCCTTCAAGATCAGTTACCTGTGCATCAGCACATTTCAGATCACAAGCAGCCTGACTCCAGAAATAGTGTGTTGATGCAAAATGACTCCTGTCCTCCAGGCAAGGCAGCAAATCAGAAGTGAGGAGAAATTGGTTTTCCTTACTCACCCCTTTAATATGCCACTCTGATTCCAAAAAGTCTCCAGCCATGCTTTCCAGGATGGCCAATGGCAAGGCCAGGTCAGCACAGTGCCAGGTGTGTGAACCCTCTCCCACCTGTGCAGTTGGAATTCTGGCCCCAGGTGTTGTCTCTTCAGGAACCTGCAATGTTACCTTTCATCAGTTGAGCATTTAGGAACAAACCCTCAGGCCATAATTTCTTACAGGTGAGAGAGGAGCCTCAGCAGTTTCAGGTGCTTCCAGTGCATCCTGATTATTCCACAGCCAGAGGAGCTTGTTCATTTTGGAGGGTGATTGTGATATTTTCCAAATGGAACAGAGAGTTTTGGCATTGAAATACGGTCCCCAAAGTTGTTGTGATATTTACTAGTCTGTCAGCAAGTTTAAAAAGATACCAAGGTTTCTTTTCCTTGTTGCCCAGATATCACTGGCACTGATGAAGTTTTCACAGCTTCACACATAGAGATGATGTCTCTAAAGAGCATCACTTACAGCGATACAAGAGTCAACACAGGGTGTCATCTTTTCCTTAAATACATTTAGCTGCTGCCTAGCAAACTACTTCCATATTTAGTTGTAATATGGAAGGATTCTATGGGTGTAAACCTCAGTGTGTTTGGGAGGAGGACCTCCCAGTCCTGAACACTGTTGCTACTAACACACTGATTGCTGTGGTCAGTGCAAAAGGCTGTGCAGTATCTCCAGCTCCCTTCCCCAGCCATTTCACAGCTCTTTGAAGTACTCCCTGTAAATGTAGAGGTGTAGAGATAGCCAGGAACCTTAAGGGACCAGTAAGTGTCTCTTAGTCAAAGCCAAGTCTCATTTACCATTCCCACATCTGTTTGTAGACTGTTCCCTCAGCAGTACCTGATATGCCAGGGTCTAGTGAATGGTTTGGGAAGTTGCACAGCTGCCTGCTGTGCAGCTTGCCTCTAAACACCTATTCCAGACTAAGGAAGCTCCAGTGTGAGTGTCATTGTGATGTCCCACTGGGCACAACCTCTGCTCTGGTTCAGGAAAACCTCTGTGTTCTCCAGATTCACCACCTCCTGAGGCTGCACAGCCCTTCTGGACTGATGAGAATGGCTGGGGCTGGGAAACGTCTTTGCTGCCTCTTCCTCCTGGCCAGCTTTTCCTCATTTTTGTCCTGCTCAGGCATTATATTCTGCAGTGTTACCCCATGTGGAATGAAAAGGAAAACAGGTACAGTTTTCAGTTCCCTTATACAAAAAAGCTCAGTCTTTGCTGTGAAAGGAAAATGGGAAGCTCTGTTTGGCAGTGTGGAAACACCATGTTTAGAGCTTCTCTGTATCCTCAGGGTGTCAGACTTGGAGATTTTATGGTGTCATGTTAACAGAGTTGCTCTCAATTCCAGTGTTGGAAAATAAAAACAGTTCCTTTTGACATGTATGCTTGTAAACTTGTAAAACATAGGTTTACAATTTCTCTTCCTAAAGGACATTATTTATTTAATATTTATTTATGCTAACTTTAAATCACAATTCCATTGCTGGGAAACACAGTACCACGTACAGTGTGAAAAAATTTGTGCGTTCTCATGCCTATTACTCTTACTGTAGTTGGAGAACTGGAGTTTCAGAATCTTACTCCAGAAAATTCAGAAGTTTACTCCTGAATATTGTTTGAACACAATCAACACTTAAATAACAGCAAAACTAAAATATAACTACTGCTTTTTATGCAAAGAAATCTACGGTCTTTAGCCCTTAGGCACTGACACATTTATAAACTCTTGTTGCAGGAGGGAGTGATAGAGGGTTCACATTTTGTGCAGCCCTCAGGTCACTTTGCTGCCTTGTGACATCCTCACTCTTCCTCCGCTATTTTCTTGCTGTGAAACTCCCGGCTCTTCACTCGGAGCTTGTTGACCTGTGACTCTGCAATGTCAGCCCGCTCCTCGGCTTCCTCCAGCTCGTGCTGGATCTTGCGGAACTTGGAGAGGTTCACATTGGACAGCTCCTCCTGTGTGGGGAAAGGGAGTCAGGGGTCAGGAGCACAGGACAAGGGTTTCACTCCTGCTGCAAGTCAGCCTTATGGGGCTGCAACTCTCCATCCCCCTCCCACCAGTGCTCACACATCAGCCTCACACAGAGCTCCTCATCCTCCCCTTTTCAGGATCCTACTGGGACAAACATCACCAGGACTGTGTCACCCCTTCAATTTGTCATTTCTGTCCCCCTCCTCAGCTGATGATTTTCAAAATTTCTGATATTCCTCTCTGGGATACCTGTGTGACACCCACAGGAAGTGATGCTTTTTTGTTTCCCCAAGCAATACTCACAGCTTCCTCAGCTTGTCTCTTGTAGGATTTCACTTTCATTTGCAGCTTGTCCACCAGATCCTGCAGCCTGAGAATATTCTTCCTGTCTTCCTCAGACTGCAGTGTTGGCAAAGTGGGAAGAGTAAATTATTACTTTCTGCACACCACAATATAGCATTTATCCTTGGAGTCCATGAGAACATCTTTTGTTTGATCGAATCAGGGCGCATCAGCCCAAGGAGCCCTCCTGCCTTACCTGGTAGGTCAGTTCCTTCACCCTCCGCTCGTACTTGCGCACGCCCTTCACGGCTTCAGCGCTGCGCTTCTGCTCAGCATCAACCTCCCCTTCCAGCTCCCGCACCTGCAAGGACAAACCCATCCCTGCAGCTTCCCTGCCAATGTCTCTGCAAGGACACGCTCACTCAGGCACAACCCCAGCCCTACACACCCTGGCCTCCAGCTTCTGGATCTGCTTCTTCCCTCCCTTCAGTGCCAGCTGCTCAGCCTCTTCCAGACGAAGCTGCAGGTCCTTCACTGTCTGGTCCAGGTTCTTCTTCATCCTCTCCAGGTGGGCACTGGTGTCCTGCTCCTTCTTCAGCTCTTCTGCCATCATGGCCGCCTGATCAGAGCAAAGGGTCAAAGCCATTTAAGGACTGGAGATATTTTGGGGAGACTACATTCATCATCAGCAATGCCAGGAGTGCCCAACTCACATCTGTGATGGCCTTCTTGGCCTTCTCCTCAGCATTGCGGGCTTCCTGGATGGTATCCTCCATTTCACTCTGGATCTGGGAAATGTCTGTTTCCAGCTTCTTCTTGGTGTTGATTAAGCTGGTGTTCTGTTGAAGGAAAAAAGCATATATTTTTGTCCAGTTGCTTTATACCACTTTTAGAAAAATCAAATTACTTATTTTCATTTGTGTTTTTGTTACAGTTCTATATGAAGAATACAAATAATTGATAAATGGCAATGAGCGACTGCTGAAGACTAATTGTTATATGACAACTAAAAAGGATAACAGATCTATTGGTAATTTCAATTCTCTAAATGCTGTAGGTGTTACATGTCTTCAATTCTAGAACTTACCTGAGTGTGGAGGAGCTGAACTCTCTCACTTGCATCCAGAAGCTCCTGCTCAGCCATTTTCCTCGAGCGCTCCGTCTGCTCCAGGGCTGCCCGGAGCTCCTCAACTTCAGCCTGCAGCAGGTTTGCTCTGCGCTCCACCATGGCCACCTGCTCCTTCAGGTCATCCTGTGTCCTGAGAGCATCATCCAGATGGATTTGGGTGTCCTGGAAAAAGAGATACGACAAATTGGGAGGCATATTCTTCCTATTTACTTATTTTCCATTTTCATATTAATATAGAAAAGATAGAAGTGTAAAAGAGAAATATTTGTAGCCGCTTAAGAAACCAGTGAGCACCTGGTCTGTAACGCCATACCTTGAGCACTGCCTGGGTGTTTCTCAGGTTCTTCTGTGCCTCTGCAGCCATGCGATTAGCATGGCTCAGCTGGATCTCCATTTCATTCAGGTCTCCCTCCATCTTCTTCTTCAGCCTCAGGGCTTCATTCCTGCTCCTGATCTCAGCATCCAGAGTGCTCTGCATGGAGTCCACAATTCTGAGGTGGTTCCTCTTCATCTGGTCAATCTCCTCATCTTTCTCTGCTATCTTCCTGTCAATCTCAGACTTCACTTGGTTGAGCTCAAGCTGCAGGCGCAGGATCTTCCCCTCCTCATGCTCTAGGGAGGCCTGGAAAAATGTAAACCACAGTCAATTAAAAGAAAGTTACAATGTCAACAACTCTACATGAATTGTTAGCTTAAAGAATAATGTATAACCAGAGGTCTGAGCTTACAATAAAGGAGAAAAAAAGCATACCTGTGGATTCAATGATTTTAGTGGTGTGAAGAAACCCTGTTTTCTATGCCTCCGATCAATTCTCAATGCACAGAATTACATAAATGTTATTTGAAGTCTCTGAACTGTGTTGTAACTAGTCAATTAACAGCAGAAGACTTTACCTCAGCTTCCTCCAGGGAGGCTTGCAGTTCAGATTTCTCCTGCTCAATCTGCTTCTTCACTTTCTCCAGCTCATGAATTGCCTTCCCTCCCTCCGCAATCTGCTCTGTGAGGTCGGAAATCTCCTCTGCAAGGAAGGGTGAAAAGCACCATGGTCAGGCAGAGAGCTGAATGGAGAAAGGCTCTGCTGCACCAAGGGGCCAGGCATGTTCTTAACCTGAAGTCCCAGAGCCCTTAAGTGTGGCAGATGGATGAGTTTGTGAGAAAGGCCAGTGAGGGGAGCAGAGGGCCAGGGACTTACGCTGCAAGTTCTTGTTCTCCCGCTTCATTGTTTCCAGGTGATCCAAGGACTCCTCATAGGCATTCTTCATCTTGAACAGCTCCGTGCTCAGAGAGCGCGACTCCTTCTGCGAGGCCTCCAGCTCAGCCTGTGTTTCCTCATACTTCTGCTTCCATTCTGCCAGGATCTGAAGAGAAACGGGGTGTGAGTCGGGCTGTGGCCATCACAGGGGCATGCTGTGGCCAGGAGTGCTGGTGCTGGAGGCCAAAAGACCTTGTCAAAGTTCCTCTGCTTCTTATCCAGAGCAGCACAGGCAGCATTGGATCTCTCCACATCAATCATCAGGTCCTCCACTTCATTCTGCAGCCTCTGCTTTGTCTTTTCCAGGGAGGCACATTTGGCATTGACAGCCTCAACATGTTCCTCTGCATCCTGCAGACGCTGAGCCAGCTTCTTCCTGTGTTAAACATATCTCATGTTTAAAGAGAAAAGGAGAAGTTGTTCCATGTGGTTAATTAGCTTTTCATAACAGGATGTCTTACAAGTTCATTGGTAAATGCAGCTCACAGTCAGCAAGCAATTCAATTTTGTGATGCTTTTCTCAAGACCATGGTTAGCCGTTTCACAGTCTCTGGTTCACATTCCTCTTCCATTTTTCTACATATTATGTTGTGTCTCTCTGCCAGTCTCTGTCTTCTACATGTTTGCCCGTGATTTTTTCTCCCACACCCCATGCATTACAGAATTTATTTGCTATTCTCCTTTTGCCCCCACCCCAAGCAGAATACTGACTTCCTCCTGACAATGTCACAGTGGTCTCCAAGTATTTCTGTTCTTAATCTCTGCTAGCCTTCCTCACTTTCCCCACTTACTTGGCCTCCTCGAGCTCCTCCGTGCGCTGAATGGCGTCTGTCTCGTATTTGGTTCTCCACTGAGCCACCTCGCTGTTGGCCTTGGACAGGGCTCTCTGCAGCTCCCCCTTGGCCTCCTGCTCCTCCTCATATTGTTCCCGGAGCAAGTCACAGTCGTGGCGAGCGGACTGCAGGGCGTGGGCCAGGGCACTCTTGGCCTGCAGAAACAACAGAATTGGGTCATGGAACTGAAATATCCTGGGAAATCTGACTGAAAATTAATTGGACACTGGATTATGCTTCTATGGAAATAGACAACCATGCACTCAATGAGGAAAGAAGCTGGGGCTGAAATAAAGAATAGTAGATAAACTGTAGGTAAAATTTAGAATGGGATGACATGCACCAAATTACATGAGATTTTTTTCCCTGTCTCATCATGGTGCTTCAATAGTCACATAAGTGTCTGGAGCACCTCTGGGAGAAGGAATCACCTTTATCTCTTCCTCCAGATGCCTCTTGAGTTCCTCAATCTGTTGGGTGAAAGCCTGTTTGCCTCTTGACAGCTGAGAAACCAAAGCATCCTTCTCTTCCACCTGGCGTGAATATTCACCTGAGAAAATATGCAGATACAAAATGGTTTTGATGCCGTTGATGGTGACACTGCAAATATTTGGAGATGTAAAACCAGATGGTTCACAGTCCATGCTGAAACTCATAATCCCATTTCAAGCATTTCTCAGTAGATGTGACCCAAAGTGTGTTGAACAGACCATGTGCCCAGAAGAGTAATTTTTGCAAAAACTCTGAGACATTATTGATCTGTACATGTAGATGTTGGTGTCTTACCTGACTCTGTCTGCAGACGAGCTCTTTGAGCATTCAGGTCATTGATCATGCGCAGATGCTCTTCTTCCTTGGTCTTAAGCTCACTGAGCTGATCTTCCAGTGTGCGGCACATCTTCTCCAGGTTGGCCTGTGTTTCAGCATAGGGAAAGTGATGAGTTAACCATCCACACTCTAAAGAAGGCCAGGTACAAGAACTGCATTGTATTCCATTGGGTCAAAGAGCCAATAAAATATTTGTGTACCTTGGCTTTGGAGACAGACTCCATGTTGCTGGCCAAGTCATCAATCTCCATCTTCATCTCACTCTTCTCCTTCTCCAGCTTCTGCTTCACACGTTGCAGGTTGTCGATCTGCTCCCCCAGCTCAGCGGTGCTGTCCGCGTGCTTCTTGCGCAGGGCGGCAGCCGTGGCTTCGTGCTGCAGCGTGGCCTCTTCCAGGTCCCGCCGCATCTTCTGGAATTCTGCCTCACGCTTCTTGTTCATATCAATCTGAGCTGCTGTGGCCCCTCCTGCTTCCTCCAGGCGCTCGCTGATCTCCTCCAGCTCCCTGGACAGGTCAGCCCGATGCTTCTCTGCTTTAGCGCGAGAGGTTCGCTCTGCCTCAATTTCCTCCTCCAGCTCCTCAATGCGCGCCTGCAGAACAGGAGGGACCCTTCACACCCGTGCCCTCCTCCTGCCTGAGCTGAGCCTGAGCAAGGGAGGGGAAGGAACAGACACTTGCCTGCAGCTCCTTGATCTTCTTCTGAAGTTGCATGCCCAGGGCTTGTTCATCCTCAGTTTTGCTCTGGATCTGGCTGATTTCAAAGTCTTTCCTTTGGGCCAAAACGAACCGTGTTAGAGCTCAAAGAAAGAAGACAAGTGGTCCAGCCCAGCACTCAGGTGCCCCAGAGTCACACTTACTTCTTCAGTTTCTCATCCAGCTGCTGCTTATCATTCTCCAAATCCATGATGCTGTCCTGGGCCAGCTTCAGGTCTCCTTCCAGTTTCCTCTTTGCTCTCTCCAGGTCCATGCGCAGTTTCTTCTCTTGCTCCAGGGACCCTTCCAGCTAAACACAACAAGACCTTCAGTGCTCTACCAGCCAGCTCAGGCTCCATCCCTGTCCTGTTCCTGCTCTGTGTCAGTGTGCTTACATCATCCACTTGCTGTTCCAGCTTGGTCTTGGCTTTGGTCAGAGTATTGACTTTGTCCTCCTCTGCCTGCAGGTCATCCAGGGTCTGCTGATGGGCCTCTTGGAGGGCTTTCTTCTCTTTTGTCAGCTTGGCAATGGTCTCATCCAGTGCTGCCATCTCCTCAGTCAGGTTTTTCACCTTTAGGAAGAAGGGAACAAATATAAATAAAGGAAAAGGATACAGAAGTTCTATAACAGCACTCAACCCATTTTCTGGACTGTGATTGACAGGTTCTACCTCATACCTTGTTTTCGGTGGCGTGTTTTTCCTTCTCCACCTTGGCCAGTGTTAGCTCAAGGTCATCAATATCTTTCTTCAGCTCTGAACATTCATCTTCCAATTTCCTCTTCTTGGCTGTCAGCTCAGCATTAATTTCCTCTTCATCCTCTGCCCTTTCAGTCACCTCCTTAATTTTGGCTTCCAGCTGTATTTTGGTTTTGATGAGCTGGTCACACCTTTCCTCAGCATCAGCCAAGCTATCTGCTTCCTGGTGGAGAGACAAAGATTCTGTTTGATTATAATATTTGAAAGTTTCTCCTCTTTATCTTTTAGCCTATCCACTCAAAGAGCTTAAAATGTTGTCATGTTTTCTGCCTGGGAAATAGGTATGCAAGTTCTCAGTTATAATTGGTCAAGTTTTTTTTGTTTTGTTTTGTTTTGGATTTGTTGTTGTTGTTGTTGTTGTTTTTTACTCTTTAGAAAAATATCTCTCAGAATTTGTACTTGTGATAATTAATGGAGTAGGGGGTTTAGGTACAATTGTATCCTGGAAATCTATAGATGGCATGTTCCTCAGAAAAGCAGTAACACCTACACCCACTTGAAGCCCTGTGTTTCTTTTATTATCTATCCCAGAGTTCACCATGCTCCTGTAAGACACTACTTGTTAAGTTTCATGTTTAATATATTGGACACCTGGCCTTCTGCCCGAGACAGAGCGGTAAGAATGAGCAGGTGCTTTTCTGAGTGGGAAATAAATGGTGTTACTCACAGCCTGCACTTGCAGCTGCAGGTCATTTTTCTCCTTCACTAGAGAAACCATTTTTTCCTCCAGCTCCTTCCGCTTTGCTTCCGACTTTGCAAGGTCTTCCTTGGTTTTCTCAAACTCTTGCTTCATGTTGGCCATTTCCTTCTCAGACTCTGCACTCTTCAGCAAGGGCTTGATCTTGAAGAACAGCTTCATCCATGGCCAGTGTTTGACGTTCATGAATGCACGAATGTTGTACTGGATGGAGAAGATGGACTCCCTGAGGCATAATTAAAAAGTACAATGAATATTCTCAGTCAGGCGAGTGTCAGCACTTTCCCAAGAGAAAAATTACTTGAACTGAAGAAGAGTAAGGTGTACCTGCGCTCTACCATTCTCTGGTATGCCACCCTCGCCAGGAAGCCCCTACACATGGCCTGGGTGCGGGTGATGAGCTGTGCCAGCTTCTCATCCCTCATCTCCTCCAGGAGCCCTATCAGCCCAGCTTTGAAGAACACCTTGAGAGAGGGAATGTTGCAGCACATCACTGTCAGGTAGAGCAAAGCCCAGGGATGCAGTGAATGGGGGGGTTTGTACCTTGGTGTGTCCAAATTTGTACTGGGTGTGGTCCACATCGATTGAGCCAAGGAGCTTCTCAGAAGCCTTCTTGCTGTCAATGAACTGTCCCTCGGGGATGGCACTGGCATTAAGCACCTTGTATCTGTGGAATCAGAGGAAGATAAGGCTATTTTTTCCCAAGCACTAAACCCCACCAGCTCTTTTTAAAATTAGAACACAGCCTAAATGGACCCATGAATGAACCAACATTGCTGTTAATGATGCTGACAAGCACAGAGCTCTCACCTCTGTTTGAAGTCAGCATAGAGGACTCTGCTGGGGAACCCTTTCCTGCAAATCCTGATCCCTTCCAGCACGCCGTTACAGCGCAGCTGGTGCAGCACCAGCTCGTGCTCCATGGCACCTGGCAATGCAGAGCACAAATGAATGGCACAGATTGCAGTGCAGAGGGGAATGGATGTGTCAGAGCAAGGATCTTTCTGCCTGAGCAGCTTACCAGGTGTTTTAGTCTCATTGGGGATGATACAGCGCACAAAATGGGGGTGAGTGCTCCTCAGATTGGTCATCAGCTTGTTGAGGTTCTCCTGAAGGATTGTGATTCAGTGTGCATTTGTAAGTAAGGTGGAAAAAATAACCCTTTATATTCTTTGAATTTAACATGAAAGACCCATCAATGGAGATAGACTGGGCTGAAAATTGTCAGCTGAGAATGCTTCAATTAGTTGCTCTGTTCCTCCTGATTCTCAGCATTAAACATCATCTTGTAGGATAAGAAAAACTTGCCATCAACTCAATGAAGGATAGAAAGTGGGCACATTTTATGACAAAATTTATGTCTATATTAAGTGTAAGTTTAGGTTTTTACAATGTCATTTTTCATTCCATAAGGTTTTTATTTCCAATGGTGGTCTAAAGAGAAGATATATTTAGAATATTTTTTGGTTGGTTGGTTGGTTGATTGGTTGGTTGATTGTTGAGTTTCTTCTTTGCCTTTTTTTCTGTGTCTGAGCCAGCTAAAAATGCAGAATAATTCTCTGCATATGTGAAAAGATAAGGTGTTTACATACCCGGAAAAGAGCTGAGACGGTCTGGAAGGAAGAACCCTTCTTCTTGGCACCTTTCTTGCCACCACCACCACCACCACCACTAGCCTCTGATGAAGTAAAGATAATGAAATATTGGTTGCTTTGGGGACCAACCACCATGCATCAAAGAGATGACATTTCAGAGAACTGACCTGCCTCTCCTCCAGCAGAGGCAAAGAGTAAAGCCAGGGTCTTCACAGATGATTTCTGGTACAGCCCAATGACAGTTTCATTCAGAGGGTCCTTGTTCTTCTCCAGCCAGCCAGTGATGTTGTAGTCCACTGTTCCAGCATAGTGCACCAGGGAGAAGTGGGCTTCAGCCTTGCCTTTGCCAGGCTTGGGCTTCTGGAAGTTGTTGGACTTGCCCAGGTGCTGGTCATAGAGCTTGTTCTTGAAAGAGGTGTCAGTTGCCTTGGGGAACATGCACTCCTCTTCCAGGATGGAGAAGATGCCCATGGGCTGGGAGAAGCAGCAAAAAATAGCAGTGATAAAATACAGATCTGCCATCAGAAGGGGACTGCAGTAAGGTACAGGAAAATGAGAAATTGGTTGAATTTTTGGACCAAAAATGGATTAAATCTTTGTCAACTTTTGCATTCGCACTTTAGACAAAATACAAATTTGCATCTGAAACTAATGCATTTCATGACTGATACTGTGACATTAATCACACAAAATTTTCTAAATACTTTTGAAACTGATGAGTTGAAAGATGATCTGATTTTTACATTATCACTTTCACAAAGTAATTTGTACAGTTGAAGGTGTCTTTCTAAAATTGACCCTAGTGTAACAGATCAATATATCTTTCAGTTACTTGCTGAAACCTTATTTTGTGAAGATCTCTTTCCATTCCTATACAAGAGGATATTACACAAAACAGTTTCTGCTCATTGTGCTTTTATTAATTGTTGTTCATCCAGTACTTTTTTTTCTATATACACCTATTATTTTTGTTAGAAATTATTTTTTAGAAATCCCAGTGTCAATATTGAAATAATAATATTGAAATTGTGTCTGGATTCCTGAAAAGAGATCTTTCATTTTTATAGACCAGAGAACTCACTTCCAGAAAATACTTTTCATGCAATTACATGTGATTACATTGATGCTTTTATTGCCATAGAAGAAAAATTACACTTATTTTTTTTTTTTAAATGAATAGCAGTGTAGTTAATGGATAACCAAAAAGCACTGCATTTGTAGCCTGATCACTAAGGTTTTTAGAACTTTCTTTCATATATATACAATACTGAAATGGCACTTTTTTAATAGCCAGGAACATAAATGGATAATAATGGGTCGGTTTGTAAAACATTAGTGTAAGAAAAAGTAAGCCTAAAGAAAAATTCTGAAATTCTGTCATGAAACTCATAACGAAATGTTAAATGTAATCAACACACCTTCTCAATGAGCTCAATGCAGGCAGCCAGGTCCATGCCAAAGTCAATGAACTCCCATTCAATCCCCTCCTTCTTGTACTCCTCCTGCTCCAGCACGAACATGTGGTGGTTGAAGAACTGTTGCAGTTTCTCATTGGTGAAGTTGATGCACAGCTGCTCCAGGCTGTTGAACTGCTCAGTGCAAAGACAAGATTTACTCATTTTCAAGATAAAGAGGTGCCTGTATAGCTTTCTCCTTCATACCCAAAATGCCATCTCAGAATCCTAGGCAGGATATCCAATCAAGACAAAAATGCTTTTAATATTAAAACATCCAATTAACTATTTTTAAAGTTTTTTTTTTATTTGATTGTGGGAGAATTTTTTGGCTTATTTTTTTACCCTTTGCTAGTTATGCTGAAAAAAAGATTTATTTTTAAATTGAATTTTGTATTTTTTTGTTAGTCTTATTAAAGCAAAATTTACATCACTCTCTTAATTTATGTAAATTTTCCCATTGTCCTTATAAAAACATTAAACATCCTCAGTATTTGGTAGCCCTGGATTGGACTCATATACACTCCATAAATATCTATAGAGCTTCTCAGTCTGAATTAGAACAGCCAATGTACTCTTCCTGTTGGAATCACCCTTTGGCTCTTAAGAATAAAAGTATATATATTGGTCTCATTTTCCAAAACCTTGGTTAACTTCTGTGTGAGACTTAAGTCTACCTTTCTCTTCCTACACTCTGTAATATTGCATCTTGGATATTTATATGCTATTTGTCTTTGGACTATTTTTAATATTAAGTTCAAATTATTGAAAAACTGTGATATTTGTGCTAATTATGTAAAAGGCAGATGCTTCTTCCTTGTGAGTCATATAAAAAAAGTATATATATAATGATCCATTGAAGCTCATGGATTGGCCTGAGGAAAAAGCACTGACATATAGAAGGGAGGAAAATACTTCCAGAAAGCAACAAAGAAATATTTTTCAAAAAATTCACTACTAATTTGAAATTACAAGTGAGTGTAATGTTTAAGAAAAAAACCAAAACCAAACCAACATAAATATCCAATATATCTTGACACCTAATGGCTTTTACAAGATTTGACTATGATTTCTGTGCTCCTTACATCAAAGATCTCGAAGCCAGCAATGTCCAGGACACCAATGAAGTACTGCCTGGGCTGCTTGGTGTCCAGCTGTTCATTGATGCGAACAACCATCCACAGGAACATCTTCTCATAGACAGCCTTTGCCAGGGCACCCACTGAGTTGTACACCTAAACCAAAGAAGATTGGAGCAGAAGAAATACAATATCCAGAGCAAACAGTACATGATTTAAGTCAGAGGTTCCCAGTCACCAACTGTTGTTGTTACCTGCTGCACAGTTTGGCCCTTGGTCACGTATTCATTCCCCACCTTGACACGGGGGTAGCAGAGGGCCTTGAGCAGATCTGCTGAGTTCAGACCCATCAGGTAGGCAGCCTTGTCAGCAACTAAGTACAAAGAGAGAGGGAGGAAGTAACAGAGGAGAAGTGATAATTGAAAGATTATACCCTCTAAGATGCAGCTGTTGGTCTCAGCACTGAAATTTTGTGATACTTTGAAGGGAAATTTAGAAGCATGAATAGTCTGGAAGCTGAGATTTATGTATTTGTGAAAGTAAACAGAAGAAAAATACATGATTGCCAACTTCCAGCTATGTAACTGTTTCTGTTCTTAGGAGTTCTATAAGATTCTAATACCTTCAGTGCCATCAGGCTCTGCCTGCTCCTCTCGTTGTTTCTGCTTGAACTTCAGGTTCCCATAATGCATGACAGCCCCTGTCAGTTTGTAGATGGCTGTTCTCTCATCAGCAGTGAAACCCAGGATTTCAATGGCACTCTGGCAACAGAATTAGTCAAATAAACCACCTCTGGATCACTACAAAGAAGTTTCACCACACCAGTATACTTTGTGACACTCACATCTGTAGCCATCAGCTCCTCCTGGTCATTAATGCTGGCGACAGTGATCTCACCTTGACTCACAAACTGGTAGTCATATGGGTTGGTGGTGATGAGGAGCATGTCTGAAAATAAGAATAGGATGTATCTGGGTGTGAGAATGAAGATAAATATTAAACACATTCAGAATTTATGAAGCAATAATACTTCCTACCGATTAACTCTGGCTTCTTGTTGGACATGATCTGATAAAAGATGTGGTAGCTCCTTTCCGCCTTGAGCTGGAAAGTGACTCTGGACTTCTCCAGCAGATCTGGCAAGGATGGTAGGACAGAGTCAGACCTGAGAAAGATTACTGAGGTGGAAAGGGAGGAAGGAATGGGGTCAGGTCAGGTGGCCTCTTACATGTTTCAATGTCAGCAGAAGCCAGTTTGCCTGTGGCCCCAAAGTGGATTCGAATGAATTTGCCCTTTTAGAGGGGAGAGAAAAAAACACATTTTGAAATTTCGCTATGACTGTAAGCATGTGACCTTATATTTTCCACAGAGGATAGACTTCAAATGTAGAAGTTGTTTCACTTTTATTTTTAATTTAACAAAGCAAAACAGGAAAAAAACAAATTCAGGAAGTTCTCTATACTGCTAATACTAGTAGATAAATCTGATCTTTATTATCTGCCATTATTTAATGAATAACCATGAATACACATGAATAAGAAGACCACTAATAAAGCATTTTATTGGGTCACTTATGTTGCAATTCAAGCACATGGGTATAGTGAAAGCCATTTTCTAATCAGAAAGCATGTTGTGAAGGCAGATTTTGGTGGCATAAAAGTTAAATGAGGATTATTGGTCTTGTGGAAAACAGAAGTCAGCTTTTACTGTCTGAGCTGTAGAGACAGAGGCAACACACCCAAAACAAGGAGCTTTAGGCTGAGACTGTGGATTGGTATTGTGATTTTTTGAGGAAAGTCACAGTTAATCTCATAGAATTTATGAATGGCTTTTTGCATTAAAACGATCAAAAGAACATGCCATAGAGTAATTTGTTTTCTGGTAGGATGTATTGAAGGAACACTGTCCCTACCCCTTTCTAGACAACTTATATCAAGGTCTAAACAGTCACATAAATACACCTTCCCCATTTTGTGCCTAAAACCCACGGATTCATATTTTTGCTAGTCGGATGAAGGCCAGCAAAAATTCCATTTGGCAATTTTTTTCTTATATGCTCCATCTTTCCTTTCTTCTATATTACACTGATTTCCACAAAATTGTGTCTTTAGTACATATGATAGAAACTAAGACTATTTGTATATAGATAGATAGATAGATAGATAGATAGATATGTAATTATATATAGATATTAAAACATATTTAAATTAGCCCCCTTTGTATACTGTATTGTACTTCCTATAATTTGATAATCTACTTTAACTGGCAAAAAAACATAAAATAGAAAATAGTAGTTTAATGAATAAATTCATCTGACTTTGACACTTCAGAAGTGACAGCATGTTCTGACATCCTTTTTCCCATATAAATGACAACTTCTCTAATAAAAAACTCACAAAGCGTGAGGAGTTGTCGTTCCTCACGGTCTTGGCGTTTCCAAAGGCCTCCAGCAGTGGGTTGGCGCTGATGATTTGATCCTCAAGCGTCCCCTGCAGAGACATAAGAATTCAGTCACTGTCTTTAGCTGACAGGGCAATGAAGGCCATTCAGTCTGTTCTTCCTCACTCGCCTGCATTTTGCCTGATGATTTCTCTTCCTTCTTCTTGTCCCCACTGGCTGCAATTGTTGCAAAGTACTGGATGACACGCTTTGTGTTCACAGTCTTCCCAGCACCGGATTCTCCGCTGCCCAAGGCAAGAGAGAAGCAGAGGGAGCGTGGTCAGGCAGGAGGTCCCCTGGCACCGGGCAGCCCCGCAGGGACCCGCGCAGGGGGTGTACGTACGTGATCAGGATGGACTGGTTCTCCCGATCTGTGAAGAGACAGAAATACAGTACTTAAAACTCAAAGAACAACAGAGAAAGAATGAAACACAGTTGAGTAAGTTGAATGTTTTGCTTGATGTCATCTTGACTTAAACAAGCAAACCTCCCGAGCACATCACTGAGTGCAGAGGTGTCTTCCATTTAAAGCAGTAGAAACAATGCTATGAAGACAGTAAACCTCACAACAGATGTGTGTGTCAGAACCAAGAAAGCTTTGAAAAAGTCTCTTCATTTTGCTGAGACAGAGAATCCCTTTAGAGATTTCAATGGTCCAGTGCCTCAGAGGCAGTCAAAGGCACTCACCAGTCAGCATGAACTGATAGGCGTTGTCAGAGATGGAGAAGATGTGTGGAGGGGCCTCCTGGCGCTTCTTGCCTCGGTAGGCCAACACCACCTCGGGGTTGTACACCGGCAGCCACTTGTAGGGGTTGACAGTGACGCAGAAGAGACCCGAGTAGGTCTGTGAGGAAGGGACACAGCACGTTGGCTTCCCCTGAGCCTGGCCCAGCAGTTGCTGAGGCTGCCCAAAGGAAGCTGCTGCTGCCACTTACGTAGATCATCCAGGCTGCGTAACGCTCTTTGAGGTTGTACAGCACGGCGGGTTCGTGGAGGTGGGTCATCATGGCCATGTCCTCGATCTTGTCATACTTGGGAGGGTTCATGGAGAAGATTTGATCTTCCTTCACTGTCAGGGTCTGCCAAGGAAACAAAAGATGCTCATATATCAGCTAAGAACTCAGTGAGGGAAACAAATGTTGTCCTTCAGTCTTGTTTTTGACTCACCTCTCCCCCTTCAGTCTTGACAGTGACTTTTCCTGATTCCCTGCTTGTGACTGTCCCTTTCACAAAGGATTCCTTTGCATGAACCACGAAGACAGATGACTTGGCATCAAAAGGTTTGTTCTGGGCCTCAATTCTCTCCTTTTCCGATTTTCGGAGGTAAGGAGCTGCCTCCCCAAAGATGGCCATCTCGGCGTCTGACGACATGGCTGCACTCTATGGTGATGCTTGCCAGAGCAGAGAACACTGTCAAAGAGAAGATTTGTTACCCAAATGAGTCAGTACTTTGTGTTGTCACACACTTTATTGATAGATCCTAACAGCACAATGAAAAGAGTGATTTTGAAGAATCTTGAGTAGTTCTGTGGTTCACCTGACTGTGCAGTAAGGGCAAGTGTTGGATGCAGGTTCCCACAACTTTTTCTACTGAAGTTTTTATTATGTCCAAGAACAGACATTTCTCAGTCCCTTTGCATCCCAGTTTAATGTCTGATGATCCTGATGGTGATTTCCCCCCTGTTTATTACCTAATCAAAATTTCTGTGGCTGAAACTGTTTTTTTTTATCCCTCAGCTTTTCACTCCGCTCATTTGAGAAGAATCTGACTCTTTCCATGATATAACCATCTCCTTTTTGTTGAAGATAGGAATAAGATAACCCCTTTTTAATTTCATCCCCAGTGTAGACAAACCTCACCATTGCAGCCTCTTCTCATACATAATTTTCTCCTACATATCTTGATAGATCTCCACTGGATTCATTCCAGAATGTCACTGTCTGGTCACCAGAAAGCAACAAACTGAACATATTGCTCTAGATATGGTTGCTCAATGCAGGGAAAGAAACACTTGTCTTTACCTGCTGACCATGCTGTTCAGAGTGTCTGGCAATGTGCTGCTGACCTTCCTTCCCCCAAAGTCATACTGTGACACTTGCACCAGAATTCATGGCCCTTTTCTGCAAAGTTGTTTTCCAAAATGAAGTACAATATACACTGCATGGGACTATTCTTTCTCTCTTGCAGGGTTTTACATTGCCTTTTCTATAATTTGTGAGGTTCTTAGCAGTTTCAGGATGAAGTCATATGAGGATCTTCTCCGGGGTAACATTGCTCTGTAGCGTAATTGCAAGTCTCTGTTGTCATCCAAAGTTCCTGAGGATGCATTCCATGGATCATTTGGGTTGCTAATGGTCCAGAAGGTGTTCTGAGGACTATCTACAGCATAATGTCTTTTGCTGATGCTCTGAATCATTCACTAGAGTTGTTTGCTTCCCATGCCAAATTACTTAATAGTATGTGGCATGTAAGGACACATAATTAATCAGGTTAGAATACTGGACAACCAACTGTTTCTTCTTATTGTTAATTGTTTGTGGAAATAACTATAGGCAAAGCAAGAAACCTCAGCTGAAGAATTTATAAATCAAAGTCAGATATCTGAATGCAGTACTGGATTTCCAAAGAAATACCATGTGGGCAGTAATAGAAAGGATCTGAATTCCAAGGAAGTTAGACAAACAGGCAGCTTGAAAAGATGTCATGTCATAACTTTTAGTTAGGTAAATAACCAAAATGTTAACAAACATTTGCAGCTACTTCTAGTAGCATGCAAATCCTCCATTTTATCCAGTCCTCTTCCAGAGGAATAGGAGCAGTACCTCCCCCCTTTAGTTGTTTGGTCAGTTGGACAGCTATTTTTGCATTTTTATCAAGTTTACTAGTAGGAGGCCTACATGCAGATTATAACCCTGAAATATCATTTGGAAAGTTTTTATAACATTTATATGAAACTGCCAGTTTCATATGCAGCAATAATTACAAGTCTGTAAGGTTTTGCAACATTCTGTTCTGTTGGCTAGCTCTGTCTGTCTGGACTTCCTGCCAGAACAGATCATTTACCTCACTGTTCCATAATTAAACAGAAGGAATCCCCAAGAAGCATTTCCTGGCATTACATAGTGGCTACTGTCTTCAAGCACAGCCACTTAGGAAATCTTGCTGGCTGTGAGCAGCCTGTCCAACCATCAGCATGCTTTATTTGTCATAGTAGAGCAGTGGCCAGGAACACATGGGCACACAGCAACTCCCTACAGAATTTTACAATAATTTGTCACCATGAAGAAATCTGTTCTACAGAAATCTTTCAGCTTTTTCTGTCCCTTCAATGGGAGCAAATGTGGCTCTTACCTCTTATGCTATGAGAAGATTCCTTGCAGGCTGGGAGGTGATCGGTGCTGTAAAGCAGAAACAGCAGATGTCTCATTATTGCTGCGCAGAATTCCAGGTCGCAAAGTGGAAATACCAACATGCTTTATCGTATAGATATCAAATCCTTCCAGGTACATGGACATACATCAGGACAGCAGGGCTGAAGTGGGACTGCAGGGACACTGTCCCTTTCTGCCAACCACAGACGTGCACTTACCATGAAGCTTCCTCCGCAGACAGAGCAGCCCAGATTCAAGGACTCTTTTATAGGGTCTGGTCAGTGCATGCTGCAGATGCCTCCTCTGTCTTTGGGCAAAGTATTTTTGGCCAACCTTGTTTTTGGCAAAGCATTGTCTGGCAAACTGAATGTATTGAAAACTGGAAAGTGATGTTACTAGATATAATTAGAAAATTTTGGTCTCTTCCTTGCTATGTGAATAAATCGCCTATAAATAATATGAGACGATCCCTAAGGAGGGAAATACAGCTAATGATGACTAGAGGAATGAGGGTAACCACTAATAACTGTAAGGCCATGGATGCTCCATGAATCTGAGCTAAGGGAGCAAGGGACAACCATTCCCTGGACAAGCACAGTGACATTTGGATGCATACTTCAGCTTTTTCTAAGGACATCATATGTCTGATGACAGTCATCCTTTCACAGAGCTCTCTTCTTACAGTTCTTGGATATGATATGTGGATTTCACTGTTGTCTGCATTGCTTACC
Organism: Poecile atricapillus; assembly: GCF_030490865.1. NCBI lineage: Eukaryota > Metazoa > Chordata > Aves > Passeriformes > Paridae > Poecile > Poecile atricapillus. The sequence goes on from NC_081265.1 coordinate 9,657,688, forward strand.
TTAGTCAGATTATTACGTATTACTCTGTTTCACTTCTGTCAGTTGTAACATAATATAGCGCAATATATCAGGGAGAATAGCCACCTTTAACCATTCTAAGTGCTCTTTAAGTTGTATTCCACTTCTGGATATAAATATAAAATAGCATTCATCTTCATATCATCTGATATTCTGGAAATCCTGAGTTTAGAGATTCATAGCAGGATCCATGAGTGGGTTGAAAAGTCTACTAGATCGTTGTTCCTTTGATGCAATCAATTGAAGACCAGTTTTAGGTTTTGGAATCCAAAGAGCTCTCTGACAATTATATTTACAATTTAAATTAATTAATTGAAAAGTTCTTTACTTTGGTGGTGCTTATTTCCTTGTAAATCCTTATTTCTTCCCAAACTAGAAAAAAAGTGAACAATACCTTTCTAAATAACACAGCAGACTTGGAAAATCACATATGGAAATAATTATTTAATTCTAATTAGTTCTGACATTATCCCCCATAATTTCTAGTGCTACTTTCCTTCTCTCAAGATCTGACACCATGCAGTGTAAATACCTCACCAACAGAGATCTGAACAGTGCCCATCACTATATTTGATAGTTAGGGCTGCTTTTCCTAAATATATAACTTTGTGCTCGTCAATATTATTTTTCTCCAGTGTAAGTATCTCAAACTTTTCTCATAGCTATCCTCAGTTTACTTATTCCACCAAACATAATTTCTTTGTCATTCTTGAGATACCTAGACATGTTTTTTCAAGGCCAGAAGTATTTAATCCTTAGCTGTCAGAGATCAAACATGTTGGACTCAGACATGAGGAACTATACAAAATGATGGGTAATTTTACTGTTTGCCTTTATTGAGGTGCATAGCCAGGATACAGCAATGATCCAGGTAAATATTCTGGGAGGACTGAAGGGATGAAAAAGGAGTTTCTGGCAAAACTCAAGATACAAAAAGGCAGAATACAGACACTGGAAGCAAGGACAAGTAACCTGGGAGGGACCTAAGAGACACTGTCTTAGCAACCAGGGACGAGGTTAGGAAAGTCAAAGCCTAAATGGGATTGAATCCTATAGTCATAGAATGTTTGGGCTGGAAGGAACCCTGAAGGTCATCTTGTTCCAACCCCCCTGCCATGGGAAAGGATTCCATGCATTAGATGTGGTTGCTCATAGCCCTGTCCAACCTGGCCTTGAACACTTTCATCTCTGTAGCATTCACAGTTTCTCTGGGCAACTTGTGCCAGTGCCTCACCACACACTGAGTAAAGAATTTTTTCCTAATATCTAATCTAAAACTGTCCTCTTTTAGCAAGAACTGTTACCTCTTGTCCAACCACTATCTGCCTGTGTAAAAAAGTCATTCTCCCTCTTTTCTATAAGCTCCCTTTAAGTTCTGGAAGTCTATAATGAGGTCTCCCCAGAACCTTCTGTTCTCCACACTCAAGGAGAAGGAAAATGTGGGGCCAATGCTGAATTGAGTTAGAGCCCTGCTAGCACATGACATGGAAAGGTTTGAGGTACCTAACTGTGGTAGTAAGACCTTTGGGAAACCTAGGGCACAGAGAGCAGGAAGAAAGTCTGGAACAAGGCAGTTATAGCCTTGATAGAAGAGGAACAGGTCAAGGAGTACTCCAGCAAGCTGGACACACAGAAGTCCACAGTCCTTGAAGGGATACACTCACAAAGTACTGAGGGAGATGGCTCACTCTTGATAATCTTTAATCTATCATGATTAGCAGAAGTGGCTGGAGGCTGCAGGAGAGCAAATGGCACTCCTGATTTCAAGGTGGGCAAGCAAAAAGCAGAAAAGTCCTTGGCTCTGTGTGAGCCCTGCACAGCAAGTCTATATCATCAACCCTGAGTTCAGCACAAACCCAACATACAGCCCCATACCAGCCGCTCTGAAGAAAATTACCTCAACCTCAGCAAAAACCAGCACACTCTTCATTGGATAAACTTAGGTATTGCTAAAATAACTGTGACAGTCGATTGAGTGGAAAAAGGTGATTTTGTTTCCCTGTTCTTCCCTCTGCTCTTCATTTTCGTTGAGTCTTGGAAGGGAGATGTTGGAGAAAAATGAGATGTCCTACTGCATGCAGACCAAATTTGTCATTTCAGCACACCTCATCTTAAGGAAGTGTTTCTTTGGGTTCAGCTCAAGTTTCAGTCTTTACAAACATCTGCCACTGCCAGCTTTAAGCAGCTCAGTGAAGTTGAAATGTCAAGTCAGGTTCATTTGTAACACCTCCCACTGACATGACAAGTATTTAGGGTTTTTTTTCTAAACCTACTGAAAAAGGAAAAAAAAGGTCTGATATTTATCACTTCAAACTGATGCATTAATTTGAGCAATGTTTCATCTTACAGTTCTGTTAAGTGGAGGAGTTAAATTAAATGTTTAAGAGGACTCTGCACTGTTACTGTACTGAAATGTAATTACCACTACTTCTTCCTGTTTCCACACTTGAATTATTCAATGAGTACAGTGGGATAGTGCTGAGGCAGCACTGACTTACCATGTCTATCAAATGCACCTAGGAAAAGTGTGCCTAAATAGTGCATCAGTCCTTCCTTATGGAAAATATGTAATGAATGACAAAAATTTTGTAGCAGAAAGAAAAATAAGTGGTTCCTGCCTAACATTATTTTTCTGCCATTCCTGTATCCAAATATCTTTGCAGGGCTGGATTCCATTAATGCTGGAAGCAAAACAGAACCCAGCTGAACAAGACAGGACAGAATGAAGGATGTGTATGGAAACAGTCTGCTCTGTACAGAAATGCAGCTTGGGAAAAGCACTGGAGTTTGATGTTCTCCACGCAGGAAATGGAACTCAGGCATCCTGAAGACAGGCTCTTGATGAGAATAAGACCACAGAATGACAAAACCTGGTCCAACTCCTCTCCATGAGCAGGGCCACCTAAAGCCAGTTGCCATCTAGAGCCACTCCAGCACCTGCCTCACTTTCTGCCACAACCTGTGATCCAACTGCTCCTCAGCTGTGTTCTGTGGTTATTCAGAAGAGTCTGAAAACAAGAGGCCACATTTTAGAGCAGACTGAGTTGTGGAAATGTCTCAGGAATGCTTGTCTCCAGCCCTGTGGAACTCCCCTTGGCACATTTGAGTCCTCGTTGTTGTGTTTATTGTAGGGATGTGTGGAGGGATACATTTGGGGTTGTGTTTCTTGGGGTGCAGCTGGAGAGGAGCTGCAGGTTGAGCTCTGGATGAGCAGGAGCTCAAGCCCAAGGCCAGAGACTGTGAACTGTAGACCCTTTGCACAACCAGGAACCAGGGAACCTGTGGCCCAGCCAGGTGAGGGACACCAGAGACATGGCAGGAGGTGATGGTTCCAGATTTTTCCACCCTTAGACTGTGTAGGGGTAAGAACCCAGTGGTTCCTTTGTTTGGGGTCCCTCCTTGGAGGCACTAGCTCAAGATAGTCATTGCACTATGACTACATTATTTTAAGGACCTGGACATCTGAGACTCTGATGGGAAAGCTGGGCTGCAGCTGGTGAGGAAACCTGGTGTGACGGAGAGTGTGAGGGTGCAGTTGTGAAGGGGCCTTGGTCCCAGCTCACGTGGTGTGATAGTGACTGTGAGAGTGGCTCCTGGATGGTTGGACAGGGGAGGTTCTTTAATAAATGAACATAAGAATATCTATATCAAGATCTTTGTAGCTCCTTCCTCTGACACTTGTCAAGAGAGGGTTCCCAGTTAGAATATGTAAACACAACATGCATGTAAGTGATCCTGCTGAGAATGCTTCCACAGCCTCTCTGATGTGCTGCTTAGAGATCTTCTGAGTCAGTGACAATGTCTTTGATATATTTTACATCTAAATCTAATTTTTATACTATCAATTTGTTCATTATGTGGCATCAAGTAGTTGTACACCAGAGGATCATGCTTGTCACTTTGGTGCAAAACCAAATGTATTCCATAGCAAAATTGAAGAAAAAAAGAAAAGCACAATTCTACAGTTTCAGCATGGTAAACAACAGAGATTTGACTGAGATGTAGACAGGGTTATATCCATCATCGTGATAGTTCTAAAGCTCCCAGAAACCCCAGTGGTTCTCAACACTTAAGAAGGCTCTGTCACCACAGGGATGGAGATGGGCCAGTGTATACAAGGTCTTCAGCCACCCTTGGAAGCTGAGATCTGATCAGATCCACAGTGCCTTGGAGGTCATGTAATGGAATTATCACTGCACCTGAAAAGGCTAAAATGAGAGAGGAGATGATAACTTGAGGTTTGATCCACTGTGTGACAATGGGGTAAATGCTATTTATTATATATAAATTCTGAGGTGGGATGAGATCTTCTTAGAAAGAATGCCTGAGACAGAATTCAGAGCATCAGAGGAAGTCACAGGAGTGCTGTAAGGCTTCACTAAGAGGCAAGATAATGCTGAGTTCATGAGCTAACACAGTACTGGCATGGGATAAGACCCTGATTACACAGAAATGCCCTGTACAATCTCAGCCAAGTCTTCTGTAGGGGCAGGATATTCTCAAGCTTCAACTCACCCAATACAGAAAACCTTTGCTCTGCTCCAGACCTGAGACAATGTGCTTCAGGGTCACTACGACTGCCCAGCTGCCACACATTTCTGCCACCCTATTTGCTCCTTTTTCTGATATGCAATCACTTTGCTGAGTCCTCAAAAACCCCAAGGGCAGCTGATGGTGTTTCAGGCCTGCCATCAGTCCCAGCCATTCAGTTTCTTCCCCTCTCCAAAATGTGCCAGCTCAATGTTCTTCCTTCAGAGCTCCTCCTCCCTCTGGCCTTGGCCAGCACCCAAAGGGCAATAGTGAGCCACCCACTTGCTTTTAGGTGGGACAGACATGTCAGGACCTAAGTGCCAGCCCAGAGTATTGTCCTGGCAGTGGCTCAGCCTCGATGGTGTCTGAGGCTGTGTGGCAGCAGTGTCAGCACTGACACACCACCTTGAACCAAACACCCTCCCACCTCTCCTGCTACCTGCACTGCCACCTGAGGGTGTGCAACACATCTTCATTTCACTCAGGAAAGGACATTTTTCTGTGGTTTGCTGTTTGACAGCCTGTTCTCTTCATATAGACTTGGGAAATGTCCCAAATAAACAAATTTGGCTCCCCTGTGCCAAGGATTTTACCAATATTTCTCTGAGGACATACTGAGCTGGACACTGATCACAAACCCATCATTCTAGTGGTTTACCTCCCTTTTTATTTTGATGTATTTACTTCCCATCAAGCTTCGTCCCTGTCAGCACTGAGCAAATAACACTTGTGGCTAATACAGAAAAGAAATAGGGAGGCTGCTGCCTTCCCAGCCAGGTCAGCCAGAGGAACTTGCTAAATATGTTTGTCATTCCCTTGTTGTCTCAGACACTGCCAGAATATTTTGAGCAGCAAAGGCCCCTGCAGCCCTGCTAGCTGAAGGGCACCAGCTGGCAGATTGTCTGTCTGGTGGGAAGAGCTCCTTTCCCTATCTCCCAGTGCTCAGTGCCTGCCTGTTTTCCACCCTAACAGCAGATTTCCTGCAGGATTTTTTCTAGATCCTGGCTGTTCTGACCCAGCTAGATCAGGAATGCCACAGCTCCTTTGCCTGGAAAGTCTTATCTGAAGAAGATGACAGGTTAATCTGTCTTGGCCTTCTTTTGACAAACTGCCTTTCATCCACTTTTCCTTGTAGTGTGGACTCTGTTGCAGGTCTTGCTGAAGGTCACAGCCCTCTGGACAGTCATTCCTTCCCCAGACTTTGTCATTCCCAGTCCTTACTCTAGCCCATACATGGTGTGTGTGTGTGTGGGATATGAAGGCACGTCTGGAAACCCCTCCTGAAGGGGAACTGAGCAGGTATGGTCCCACTAGAACAGAATTTCTCCCCTCAATCTCTCCAGCTTGTCATCTGGTCCCACCAAATGTTGAACTATGGTCTGGTCTCTGTAATGGCCACATGAGCACTCCATAGCAGCCACTCCAGAATGAGCTTTCAGTGGGCAGAACACTAGAATCTCATGATTCACAGAGGCATTCAGGGCTGGATTGACTGGTGGGAGAATCTTCTCTAGCCTCTCTGAGAACTCCTCACCATTCTGGATCATTTAGTCAGTCTGTTATAAATTTGAACCAGAATGGGGTCCAGATAGAATAGGGGATATAGGTAAACTTCATCTTTTTTGCCTACAGGCAGGCAGCAGAAATCATGAAAGTTTATTTATATTTTTGCTAGAGGGCTTTCACTACATGTGCCTGAGGCTTGGACTTCCTAAATATAATTCCCAGTCCTGAGAAAAGTCCACAAAGTAGAATGTGATTAATCTAAAAGGTTGTCAGGGACTGGTGGACAGTAATTTTGTTTTGATTGTGAGCAGATGCTTTGCCTTGCCAGAGGGAGGACCACCCATGTATGTATGAATGAGGGGCTGATGTCTTGTGTGGTGGAAGGATTAAGGTGTTTGGTGTGGATGTGTCCTGAAGGAAGATGAAGAATGTTCCCCCCACCTTGCTTCTCACAGCCCCCACTTTGTGAGGAGGATCTGCAGGAGCCTCACGGCCCTTAATGGACTTTTCATCCAGGAATTCACTGGTTTCTCCTTTTTAAAAAACTCACAGATAACACAGACAAACCTACCACGATTTCCATTTCAGTTTTATACTACTTTGAATTATCTGATACACCAGATATTTTATTTAAAAACCTTCCCCATGGGATCTGCAGCTTGTTAGTGCAGTTGTCAGCCATGCTGTCATATGAACAGGGTGTGCTGGAGGCACCAGTGCACCCTGTGGACCCTGCTTAACTGTCTGGCAGGGAATATTCACACTCTGCTGCAGCAGCATTTCTGCTGCCTCTGTGTAAAACGAGAGCTCCCAGGAATGTTAGCACATGCTGGAAACAAATGCTGATGCTCCGATCTGCTAGAGCAAAACTTCTCATCCCTACCCTTCTGCTGAGATGTAGCTGAGTACTGGATCATTGCAATGGTAAGAACATACTTTGCATATAAAAACCAGTAAGAATCAGATCAGACTAAAGTCAAGTCTATTTCTTGCAGGCTGTTTGCGTGCTGTACTCTGGCTGGCATGATGAGTTGCCCAGCAAAGAAACATGATTTTTCTATTGGGCATCCCTAATCCATGCTGGTGCAGAGAATGACAAAAAAATAGTAAGAAACATGGACTGACCTCAAAGAAAGTTGCTAATTTTCATATGTAATGACAGGCTTCAATGCATCCTCTGGGATGAAGAACAGTTCAGTGTGTTCACTGTACAGACTATGAGATGAGAGCTAAAATCCATGGAAGCAGAGCATAAGCTCCAGGATAACACTGCTGGTGAAATTTGGAGGGCAGTTGTTTGGGTGGGGGTTTTTTGGGGGGGAGAGGGGGGCGAGGCTGGATTTCTTTGTTTGTTAATTTGTATGAATTAGTGGCTTTTCTCTCTTCAAGTTCTGTTCCTCTAGACTTAGTGGTTGCTATGCTTGTGATCTTGCTTCAGTTCATGGAAATCAAAGTGGTTACTTTTCCTGGTATGGACTGTTGTGAGTTACATGTTTGTAAAGGTGATGCCATCCTTTTTCAGTGTGGACTCCTAGTGGCTTCCTGAAAAGCTGCAGTGGCAGATTGTCTGCAGTTAAGGGGAAGGTGTCATTTCACTGAGCAGAGGAACGTAAAAACTGTGACCTGGAATGTCAGGATAAACAGTTCTTCAAAGTGCATCAAGTTAGCTAATCATTCTCCTTCTACCACTACAGCAAACATGAGAGGATGACATCTGAGCAGTGTTCTAAATAATATGAGAGTGATACAGAGGATACTTTTTTTCACCACACACTGGAGCTTCAGTTACATGAAGATGAGTAGGGTGGAAAGACTGAGAAGCCAACAGGAAGAAGATTAATACCTAGAAATGTCTGAGATGTTGGAAAGTGAAGTAGAAATTACAGAAATCAGTGTTCAAAGTTTAGTATTAGAAAGAAAAACATACCAGCTTGTACTGAGAAAGCAAAAAGAAAGGATGATGAGGTATGACCCACACATATTGTCTTAGTGTCACTTAAAGTGCTGATGCTTTTGTGCCCAGGAGACACAGTTGTCAATGCCCAAGCTGTTGAAGGTCAGAGAACTCCACAGGCCACATGGGGCAGCAGCTCTAGTGGAGCTCATCAGCTGCATCTATTTTAAACCTTCTCTGAGAGTTGTTTCTTTCAACCAGTTATGGGCCCATGCTCCTTCAAGATCAGTTACCTGTGCATCAGCACATTTCAGATCACAAGCAGCCTGACTCCAGAAATAGTGTGTTGATGCAAAATGACTCCTGTCCTCCAGGCAAGGCAGCAAATCAGAAGTGAGGAGAAATTGGTTTTCCTTACTCACCCCTTTAATATGCCACTCTGATTCCAAAAAGTCTCCAGCCATGCTTTCCAGGATGGCCAATGGCAAGGCCAGGTCAGCACAGTGCCAGGTGTGTGAACCCTCTCCCACCTGTGCAGTTGGAATTCTGGCCCCAGGTGTTGTCTCTTCAGGAACCTGCAATGTTACCTTTCATCAGTAGAGCTTTTAGGAACAAACCCTCAGGCCATAATTTCTTACAGGTGAGAGAGGAGCCCCAGCAGTTTCAGGTGCTTCCAGTGCATCCTGATTGTTCCACAGCCAGAGGAGCTTGTTCATTTTGGAGGGTGATTGTGATATTTTCCAAATGGAACAGAGAGTTTTGGCATTGAAATACGGTCCCCAAAGTTGCTGTGGAATTTGCTAGTCTGTCAGCAGGTTTAAAGAGGTACAGGTGGAGCTGGAAATACTTCTCCATGTTTTCACTAAGCCACAGTTGCAATACACTGATTTTTGAATTATGTTTTTGGGGTTGTTTGTGGGTTTGTTTGTTTAAAGAAATATCTTCTTTAGAACAAACAAAATTCTCCTCTTTCTTTCAAGGTGTGGCAGGTAAGGATTTGTCTGGAAAGAAAGAATACCACCTATATCTTAGGAGAATATTGTGGGAAGGGAAAAGGAGAGGAGTCATTTCCCTTCTTTGTTGCCCAGATATCACTGGCATTGATGAAGTTTTCACAGCTTCACACATAGAGATGATGTCTCTAAAGAGCATCACTTACAGTGACACAAGAGTCAACACAGGGTGTCATCTTTTCCTTAAATATATTTCACTGCTGCCTAGAAAACTACTTCCATACTTAGCTGTAACATAGGAGGATTCCTTGGGTGTAAACCTCAGTGTGTTTGGGAGGAGGACCTCCCAGTCCTAAACACTGTTGCTGCAAACACACTGATTGCTGTGGTTAGTGCAAAGGGTTTCCTTCCCTCTGTTTTCTCACCATCTCCTTTCCTACAACTCCAGCTCCATTTCCCAACAGTTTCACAGCTCCTGTGAAGCACTCCCTGTAAATAAAGAGGTGTAAACCTAGCCAGCAACCTTGAGGAACCCACAAATGTTCCTGTAGTGTGATGGAGCCAAGTCTCCTTTACAAAAGTAAAAGGGTATCTGCATGTAGAATCTTCCTGTGGCTGTTATGTGATGTGCTTGGGTCCAGTACTACTATTATATATATATGGTGGTTCCCTATTTTAAGTACTGCTTCTTGCCTTGCAGGAAACAGCCTGCCATTTGTTTAGGACTTCAGACCAGTGCACCTTGTGTAGATGTCTTGTTTCTTCTCTGTCCAGCCCAAACACAGTTGGTATCTACATTCCACTTGTCCAGTGCTGCAAGAGTCAGACAGGTAGGACACAGTTTGTCATTATTATCTATGGATTTTTACCTCTGTAAGGTGTTAGATTTTATGATTTCTTTCAAGTTGTAATGTTCTCAGTATTATATCCACTTGAAGACTTATTTTGCATGATGAAAACCATCTTTTTAGCTTTTTGTATTTGTATATTACTCTTAATTCTTCCTTAGCACAAAAGCTCATATATTTCAGTACTGGAAACACTATAGAGTAGTGCAGCTGTTCCCAGCTTTTTCTGGTGGCTCTACATGTTACACTGCTTGGGGTTTATCCTCTTGTTCACACTTCTACCAAGCTGTTCATTAAGTCAAATTTCATTTACAACAGGAATATCACGTATTAATATTGGCTATTCTGCCTTGCAGAGGAAGTAAGACACTCCAATATCCTCTTATCCAAATAATATATTGTTTTCCTTTGAAACTGATTGTTAACAGCGTAGTCATAAAGTTATTAACAAGGCTGTATGACCTTTAAATTTTTTCAGTAACAAGCCACTCTCTAGAGTTACTGGCCTTCATTTGCCTTCTTCTAAGGCAGCACATCAGTTCTTGCCTAAGTTCCTCCATACGGTCTCAGAGACATACAGATGCTTTTGGGACTACAGCTGTTTTCCCTTGGGGCAATTTACCTCTAAATACCACTTGCCCAAGTGATAATGGGAACATCAATGAGAACCTCTGAGTATTGTACCCATGTAGAAACATAATTCACAAGGCAAAAACTTTTTTTATACCAGGACTGAAAACGTGCTCGTCTTGCCATTGAACTGATCTTCTCTCCGTAAGGAAATTAGTGGAACACACAGTGGAGAAGTACTAAAGATGGGATAAGTAAAGCTCTACTGTTATGCAAGTGTTAAAGTGAAATAAATATTTAATTTGAAAAAACCCCAAATTTACGTAACTGCAGGATTGAATTGTAATGACCAAAATCAATGATTCAGTTGTGAATGCGAAGAAATCTAAGGTCTTTATTCTCTACATATCAACATGGTTATGAACACTTCAAGAAGGAAGTGACAGAGGGTTCACATTTTGTGCAGCCCTCAGGTCACTTTGCTGCCTTGTGACATCCTCACTCTTCCTCTCCTATTTTTTTGCCATGAATCTCCCGGCTCTTGGCTCGGAGCTTGTTGACCTGTGACTCTGCAATGTCAGCCCGCTCCTCGGCTTCCTCCAGCTCGTGCTGGATCTTGCGGAACTTGGAGAGGTTCACATTGGACAGCTCCTCCTGTGTGGGGAAAGGGAGTCAGGGGTCAGGAGCACAGGACAAGGGTTTCACTCCTGCTGCAAGTCAGCCTTATGGGGCTGCAACTCTCCATCCCCCTCCCACCAGTGCTCACACATCAGCCTCACACAGAGCTCCTCATCCTCCCCTTTTCAGGATCCTACTGGGACAAACATCACCAGGACTGTGTCACCCCTTCAATTTGTCATTTCTGTCCCCCTCCTCAGCTGATGATTTTCAAAATTTCTGATATTCCTCTCTGGGATACCTGTGTGACACCCACAGGAAGTGATGCTTTTTTGTTTCCCCAAGCAATACTCACAGCTTCCTCAGCTTGTCTCTTGTAGGATTTCACTTTCATTTGCAGCTTGTCCACCAGATCCTGCAGCCTGAGAATATTCTTCCTGTCTTCCTCAGACTGCAGTGTTGGCAAAGTGGGAAGAGTAAATTATTACTTTCTGCACACCACAATATAGCATTTATCCTTGGAGTCCATGAGAACATCTTTTGTTTGATCAAATCAGGGCGCATCAGCCCAAGGAGCCCTCCTGCCTTACCTGGTAGGTCAGTTCCTTCACCCTCCGCTCGTACTTGCGCACGCCCTTCACGGCTTCAGCGCTGCGCTTCTGCTCAGCATCAACCTCCCCTTCCAGCTCCCGCACCTGCAAGGACAAACCCATCCCTGCAGCTTCCCTGCCAATGTCTCTGCAAGGACAAACCCATCCCTGCAGCTTCCCTGCCAATGTCTCTGCAAGGACACGCTCACTCAGGCACAACCCCAGCCCTACACACCCTGGCCTCCAGCTTCTGGATCTGCTTCTTCCCTCCCTTCAGTGCCAGCTGCTCGGCCTCATCCAGACGAAGCTGCAGGTCCTTCACTGTCTGGTCCAGGTTCTTCTTCATCCTCTCCAGGTGGGCACTGGTGTCCTGCTCCTTCTTCAGCTCTTCTGCCATCATGGCCGCCTGATCAGAATAAAAGGTCAAAGCCATTTAAGGACTGGAGATATTTTGGGGAGACTACATTCATCATCAGCAATGCCAGGAGTGCCCAACTCACATCTGTGATGGCCTTCTTGGCCTTCTCCTCAGCATTGCGGGCTTCCTGGATGGTATCCTCCATTTCACTCTGGATCTGGGCAATGTCCGTTTCCAGCTTCTTCTTGGTGTTGATCAGGCTGGTGTTCTGTTGAACAGTACAATTTTGTGCAGTTATTTCCAAAAGAGAACAATTTTTAAAAAAATTTACTGCAGCATCTTCCTGACGTATCTTGTCAGGTCATACACAGTGAGATAGCAGAGAATTATTGTACTTCAAAGCTGCTCTTCTGATTGCTAATGCAGTCATACTCATTTTGCCATAATCCATTTCTTTCTAGAAGTGCAATAATTCTGGTTCTGATAAAGTATTTTATTACAGGAGTTGATTTAGGAATTTACACAGAATAAAATCTGCAAAGGAAGAAAAAGGCCCATGAGATTTTGAATCTAACCTGGGTGTGGAGGAGCTGAACTCTCTCACTTGCATCCAGAAGCTCCTGCTCAGCCACTTTCCTCGACCTCTCCGTCTGCTCCAGAGCTGCCCGGAGCTCCTCAATTTCAGCCTGCAGCAGGTTTGCTCTGCGCTCCACCATGGCCACCTGCTCCTTCAGGTCATCCTGTGTCCTGAGAGCATCATCCAGATGGATTTGGGTGTCCTTTAATAGAATAAAGAGGAATTATAAGATGACATGGCACTGTAGCACAATAGCCACCAGTCCTATAGTTATGATGGCATTATAATATATATAAGTATAAATTTATATGTGGACTTATTGTCACTTAATGCACAGTATCTTAGAAAAGCCAGAAGGAGATTGATTCATGGGCATCTGGGACAACTGAAGAGTAAGGCCAAGTCCCTGAATTTTAGGGGAGTGGACTTGAGTTGTTGAAGGAATTCCTGGATGGAACCCCCTTGAGAACCTCTCCTCAAGAATAATAAGAAAAAAAGAGATGAGAACGTTTTCTCTAGAGAGCAAGAGCTCTCAATTCACGTGTGTAAGCAATCAGACAAGAGAGGCAGGAGATCAGCATGGCTGAGCAAGGACCTCCCGGACAAACTGAAGTGTAAGATGGAAATGCACAAGTGGTAGAACAAGCACCAAATGTCCTCAGAAGACTATGGAGATGCTGCCAGAATGTGAGGGGATATGATTATGAAAGCCAAGGCAGAGCTGGAGCTGAATTCTTGTTTATTTAGTTTTTGTGTGGCCTCAAATTGAGTATTGCATGCAGTTCAGGACTCTTCAATTAAGGAAAGTTATGGAGGGACTGGAATGTATCAAGAGGACTGCAGCAAAGCCAGTATTGGACAAAGTAAACCCATAAGCTCATATTTTTAGTGTAACACACCTTAAGCACTCCCTGTGTATTTCTCAGGTTCTTCTGTGCCTCTGCAGCCACACGGTTGGCATGGCTCAGCTGGATCTCCATCTCATTCAGGTCTCCCTCCATCTTCTTCTTCAGCCTCAGGGCTTCATTCCTGCTCCTGATCTCAGCATCCAGAGTGCTCTGCATGGAGTCCACAATTCTGAGGTGGTTTCTCTTCATTTGGTCAATCTCCTCATCTTTCTCTGCTATCTTCCTGTCAATCTCAGCCTTCACTTGGTTGAGCTCAAGCTGCAGGCGTAGGATCTTCCCCTCTTCATGTTCCAGGGAGGCCTGGAAGCATGGATACAAACATTGAAAAAATCAAAAATATTTCCAGAAATCTTAGCTATCTGCACTCCCCAGGCAGAATAGAGAGGAATCCAGGCCTTTTCAGTCCTATTTCCTCATTTATTTACTGCAGATGCCAGTGATTATGGTCATGTACCTCAGCTTCCTCCAGAGCAGCCTGGATTTCAGATTTCTCCTGCTCAATCTGCTTCTTCACTTTCTCCAGCTCATGAATTGCCTTTCCTTGCTCTGCAATCTGCTCTGTGAGGTCGGAAATCTCCTCTGCAAGGAAGGGTGAAAAGCACCCAGTCAGGCAGAGAGCTGAATGGAGAAAGGCTCTGCTGCACCAAGGGGCCAGGCATGTTCTTAACCTGAAGTCCCAGAGCCCTTAAGTGTGGCAGATGGATGAGTTTGTGAGAAAGGCCAGTGAGGGGAGCAGAGGGCCAGGGACTTACGCTGCAAGTTCTTGTTCTCCCGCTTCATTGTTTCCAGGTGGTCCAAGGACTCCTCATAGGCATTCTTCATCTTGAACAGCTCCGTGCTCAGAGAGCGCGACTCCTTCTGCGAGGCCTCCAGCTCAGCCTGCGTTTCCTCATACTTCTGCTTCCATTCTGCCAGGATCTGAAGAGAAACGGGGTGTGAGTCGGGCTGTGGCCATCACAGGGGCATGCTGTGGCCAGGAGTGCTGGTGCTGGAGGCCAAAAGACCTTGTCAAAGTTCTTCTGCTTCTTATCCAGAGCAGCACAGGCAGCATTGGATCTCTCCACATCAATCATCAGGTCCTCCACTTCATTCTGCAGCCTCTGCTTTGTCTTTTCCAGGGAGGCACATTTGGCATTGACAGCCTCAACATGTTCCTCTGCATCCTGCAGACGCTGGGCCAGCTTCTTCCTGGGCGGAGAGAAGCACAGTGCCACGTTAGAGCTTGGAAGGCAGTCAGTTCTATACTGTCACTGGATGACAGCTGGTCACTTTAAGGGTTTTCTTTTCTATTTCTATAATATTATTTTTATATATAATTTATATATTTTTATAGCTTTCTTTTTTCCATATATTTTCAAATGTATGGAATAATCTAGTCCTAAAGCCTGTATTCCCTTCCAATCTAACACTATTTCTCTCCCTTCTTCTCTCCCCAGTTTTTACAAAGACAGTATACTGTTTCCTCTGTCTCACTCTTGTCTTAACCCACTCTCAGAAATTCCAATTTTTGTTGATCTGCCTACGTCTTCTCCCATCATTTGCCATCCTGCTTCCCCACGTACTTGGCCTCCTCGAGCTCCTCCGTGCGCTGAATGGCGTCTGTCTCGTATTTGGTTCTCCACTGAGCCACCTCGCTGTTGGCCTTGGACAGGGCTCTCTGCAGCTCCCCCTTGGCCTCCTGCTCCTCCTCATATTGTTCCCGGAGCAAGTCACAGTCGTGGCGAGCGGACTGCAGGGCGTGGGCCAGGGCGTTCTTGGCCTGGATAGAGAGTGGGGGTGGGTCAAGGAATGGTAATATCCCAGGAAATCTCTTCCAATGAATTATTTCACACTAGAAACGTGACTGCTGGAAGAGTGTTTGCAATGAAAGATAGATGTAAGCCTGGAGGACAAAATCCATTAATCAAACTAGTTGCATAATAAAAGCCTTCCCCTAGGATGGTTTGTGCTAAACAGATCCTGTCCCTGCTAGGCAGTGAGAAGCTACAAGTGTTCTCAGGGGCCAGTGGTAAGAAAATAGGAATAACCTTAATTTCTTCCTCTAGATGCCTTTTGAGTTCCTCAATCTGTTGGGTGAAAGCCTGTTTGCCTCTTGACAGTTGAGAAATCAGAGCATCTTTCTCATCTACCTGCCGTGAATATTCACCTGGGGAAGCACACAAATAATACATTCTAATTGTCATTTATGACCCAAACAAGCTGGTTTAGGAGTCATGCGAAAACATATGAGAGTCTCACTCACCTGCTTCTGTCTGCAGACGAGCTCTTTGAGCATTGAGGTCATTGATCATGCGCAGATGCTCTTCTTCCTTGGTCTTAAGCTCACTGAGCTGATCTTCCAGTGTGCGGCACATCTTCTCCAGGTTGGCCTGTGGAGATCACAGGGAATGAAAGGAGATTGATATCTAGATGTCTTCTTATTCTAAACAGTAGGATTCTAGCCAGAAAAATGTGAACAGGCTTGAAAGTTATTGTCTGCTCCTCCGAGTTAGAAGGTTAGAAATAAGTTCCATAGAGAGAGACAGGGAGTTAGAAGGTAAACTGGCCATTATTTTAAAGGATATATTTCAACATTATTTATTTTCATGTTGTTTTCATATTTTACCAAACCTTGGCTTTGGAGACAGACTCCATGTTGCTGGCCAAGTCATCTATCTCCATCTTCATCTCACTCTTCTCCTTCTCCAGCTTCTGCTTCACACGTTGCAGGTTGTCGATCTGCTCCCCCAGCTCAGCGGTGCTGTCCGCGTGCTTCTTGCGCAGGGCGGCAGCCGTGGCTTCGTGCTGCAGCGTGGCCTCTTCCAGGTCCCGCCGCATCTTCTGGAATTCTGCCTCACGCTTCTTGTTCATCTCCACCTGAGCTGCTGTGGCCCCTCCTGCTTCCTCCAGGCGCTCGCTGATCTCCTCCAGCTCCCTGGACAGGTCAGCCCGATGCTTCTCTGCTTTAGCGCGAGAGGTTCGCTCTGCCTCAATTTCCTCCTCCAGCTCCTCAATGCGCGCCTGCAGAACAGGAGGGACCCTTCACACCCGTGCCCTCCTCCTGCCTGAGCTGATCCTGAGCAGGGGAGGGGAAGGAACAGAGACTTGCCTGCAGCTCCTTGATTTTCTTCTGAAGTTGCATGCCCAAGGCTTGTTCATCCTCAATCTTGCTCTGGATCTGGCTGATTTCAAAGTCTTTCCTTTGGGCCAAAATGAACCGTGTTAGAGCTCAAAGAAAGAAGACAAGTGGTCCAGCCCAGCACTCAGGTGCCCCAGAGCCACACTTACTTCTTCAGTTTCTCATCCAGCTGCTGCTTATCATTCTCCAAATCCATGATGCTGTCCTGGGCCAGCTTCAGGTCTCCTTCCAGTTTCCTCTTTGCTCTCTCCAGGTCCATGCGCAGTTTCTTCTCTTGCTCCAGGGACCCTTCCAGCTAAACACAACAAGACCTTCAGTGCTCTACCAGCCAGCTCAGGCTCCATCCCTGTCCTGTTCCTGCTCTGTGTCTGTGTGCTTACATCATCCACTTGCTGTTCCAGCTTGATCTTGGCTTTGGTCAGAGTATTGACTTTGTCCTCCTCTGCCTGCAGGTCATCCAGGGTCTGCTGATGGGCCTCTTGGAGGGCTTTCTTCTCTTTTGTCAGCTTGGCAATGGTCTCATCCAGGGCTGCCATCTCCTCAGTCAGGTTTTTCACCTACAAATATAAGCATGTTTTAAAATTTGGAAGAAAACATGTTCACTGGTTTTGTGTTTCATTTATCTCTTGGATGTTCAAAGAACCCCAACTCAAGATTTTCCAAAGCCAGGATCTTTTGGTAAGTTGCCTTTTACTCTGAGAGTCTGTAATGTCCTGACCCTTATGTGACTGCCAATGTGTGTACCTTGTTTTCGGTGGCGTGTTTTTCCTTCTCCACCTTGGCCAGTGTTAGCTCAAGGTCATCAATATCTTTCTTCAGTTCTGAACATTCATCCTCCAGTTTCCTCTTCTTGGCTGTCAGCTCAGCATTAATTTCTTCTTCTTCCTCAGCCCTTTCAGTCACCTCCTTGACTTTGGCTTCCAGCTGTATTTTGGTTTTGATGAGCTGGTCACACCTTTCTTCAGCATCAGCCAAAGCATCAGCTTCCTGGTGAGAAAATACAGAAAATATTATTTAATAGTGAAGGAACCAATATGATTGGTAAGATTTTCACAATTACTTTGGGGGAAAAAAGTATGTGCAATTACCTTACAAACTACAAATCTAGAATAAGTTTTTAGTTAATTTTCTTCTTCTTGGACCGTTTGCATCATTAATAGAGCTCTGTTTAGCTGCATTTCATTTCACTTCACCCTATTTATTTTGAGTATATCAGAAAGTCACTTTCATTTAATTGATATTTTCTTTTTCGCCTTTAGAAAGTGATTCTATATTATTATACGCTAAATTCAAATTTATGTGGAAGTGTTGAGAAATGTAATTAACTCTGCCACTGAGGAAATATTTGAAACTTCCATTAGTAGCTTTATACTCAGCCAATACTGTTAGTGGACAATAGAATAAGATTCTTTCCTTGAAACAGACATTTTAACTCAAGAGCAATGCCAAAGTGTTTTTTATGGTTTTGGAAGGCCAAAAGACATTGGAGACAGACATATGGAGATGGTGTTTATGTTGTAAGTTGTAATGGGCATCTGTGTCTTCTGGGAGTATTAGGTATGGGAGGTGAGGTGAGATCTGCTATGAGAAATGCTAATCAGTTCTTCATTTTTCCAGCTGAGTTAAGGCAGAGCAGTAGGTCAATCAAACTTGTCTCTGCTCCACTAGATACACTACTGTGACTACAGTAAAGCTTTATGTCTCATGCAATGTCTCTCATATGGCTTTATGAACTCATATGGACACATGTGAGTATGAAGACTAAAAACTCATACCTTTTAAACTCCAGCTCACAATAGTAAGTTTGAGTGGAGAAAGAATGTGGCCTTAATTTTACCTTTAGTTACGTAGTATTAGGTTTAAAGTATTTTAGAAACCTTAGTGTGTGATTTTAGAGACCTGTATTAGGAAAGAAGAGTTGGATCTTATTAACTCATAAAAGTATAGAAAAATGTTACTCACAGCCTGCACTTGGAGCTGCAGGTCATTTTTCTCCTGCACAAGTTTCACCATTTTCTCCTCCAGCTCCTTCCGCTTTGCCTCAGACTTTGCAAGCTCTTCTTTGGTTTTCTCAAACTCTTCCTTCATGTTGGCCATCTCCTTCTCAGACTCTGCACTCTTCAGCAAGGGCTTGATCTTGAAGAACAGCTTCATCCATGGCCAGTGTTTGACATTCATGAATGCACGAATGTTGTACTGGATGCAGAAGATGGACTCCCTGAGGCATAATTAAAAAGTACAATGAATAATCTCAGTCTGGCAAGTATCAACACTTTCCCAAGAGAAAAATTACTTCAACTGAAGAAGAGGAAGGTGTACCTGCGCTCCACCATTCTCTGGTACTCCACCCTCGCCAGGAAGCCCCTGCACCTGGCCTGGGTGCGGGTGATGAGCTGTGCCAGCTTCTCATCCCTCATCTCCTCCAGGAGTCCCAGCAGCCCAGCTTTGAAGAACACCTTGAGAGAGGGAATGTTGCAGCACATCACTGTCAGGTAGAGCAAAGCCCAGGGATGCAGTGAATGGGGGGGTTTGTACCTTGGTGTGTCCAAATTTGTACTGGGTGTGGTCCACATCGATTGAGCCAAGGAGCTTCTCAGAAGCCTTCTTGCTGTCAATGAACTGTCCCTCGGGGATGGCACTGGCATTAAGCACCTTGTATCTGTGGAATCAGAGGAAATAGGAGGAAGACAATGTCCAGTTATAAGATTGTTCCATTTACTGAAACCACGTGCAGTGTTTGCAGCAGAATCAGACTGAGGAAGTTGGAATTTTCATCTTTCATCAATTTCATCTGTCTGATGGAGAGCAGTTGGTGAGGACACCTGACTTATCTCTTCATTTCATAGCTCTCACCTCTGTTTGAAGTCAGCATAGAGGACTCTGCTGGGGAACCCTTTCCTGCAAATCCTGATCCCTTCCAGCACGCCGTTACAGCGCAGCTGGTGCAGCACCAGCTCGTGCTCCATGGCACCTGGCAATGCAGAGCACAAATGAATGGCACAGATTGCAGTGCAGAGGGGAATGGATGTGTCAGAGCGAGGATCTTTCTGCCTGAGCAGCTTACCAGGTGTTTTAGTCTCATTGGGGATGATACAGCGCACAAAATGGGGGTGAGTGCTCCTCAGATTGGTCATCAGCTTGTTGAGGTTCTCCTGTGGGGCCATGCATAATAGCTTAGATGAAAGAAATTACTTGTGCATACTTTGTACATAGATGGCAAGGAACTAATATAATAAATCTTAGGAGAAAGAAGGTTTCAAGTTCAAAGTTTAAATTCAATCAAACCTTCTATATATTTTTTATTGAAAAGTATTCTCAATAAAAAAAAAGTTCAAATTCTTCACCCTATTTTGGAGGAAGTAAAACAGTACTCTAGAAGTATTTTAACACAAGCCTTTTGGGGATAAATATTTATATTACATGACAGATTCTGAAAAATATTTTACACAAAAAATGTGAGTGAACTTTTGTAAGAAATTTAGAGAGCCAAATGAAGACTGAATCCTAAATTTGAACAGAAAATCACTATGAAAAGCACTTCATACTTAGTATTGCTGCTTTAGGAAACCAATGCCAAAATTCAAATCTAAGTGTATTTATCTCAGTTTTGACACTGTGTTCATATCACTTTATAGAAAATTAATCCATACTTTACCCTGAAAAGAGCTGAGACAGTCTGGAAAGAAGAACCCTTCTTCTTGCCTCCCTTCTTGCCACCACCACCACCACCACTGGCCTCTTAAAAAAAAAAAAAGAAGAATTTTTCAATATAATCTTTTTTCTTGCATCTTTACATATCCCAAAAGTCGAAACAGAAAATTTAGAAAAATTACCTGCTTCTGCTCCACCATAAGAAGCAAAAAGTAAAGCCAGGGTCTTCACAGATGATTTCTGGTACAGCCCAATGACAGTTTCATTCAGAGGGTCCTTGTTCTTCTCCAGCCAGCCAGTGATGTTGTAGTCCACTGTTCCAGCGTAGTGCACCAGGGAGAAGTGGGCCTCAGCCTTGCCTTTGGCAGGCTTGGGCTTCTGGAAGTTGCTGGACTTGCCCAGGTGCTGGTCATAGAGCTTGTTCTTGAAAGAGGTGTCAGTTGCCTTGGGGAACATGCACTCCTCTTCCAGGATGGAGAAGATGCCCATGGGCTGGAAGATAGTTCAATAAACAAGAGAGAATGCCTGTAGAATATATGATTATGGCTTGATCTCAAAGGGAATGTAGTAAAAGACAGGAAGCTGAAAAACAAGCTTTGCCATGTAGATTTATTTATAAAATGTGAGTTTAAACCTGCTTGATTTACACTTTGGCTTTGATTCAGGAAAGTTTTCTATCCCAAAGACCATGTTAAAGTTTACGAGGACAATGAATATATTTCAAAGTATTTTTTACAAAAATGTCCATTTCATATTTACTTGTTTTTGAATTTCCAATCAGTGCTCTAAACTACATGGAGCTACATGATATCTCCATTTCTTCCCCTCAGAGGTCAGGCAATGTTCTTGCTTTGCTGTGAACTATACAGAAAAAATGTGTTTTTCAGATAACTTTATTCCAGAACCCTAAGAAAATGTTTTC
Organism: Poecile atricapillus; assembly: GCF_030490865.1. NCBI lineage: Eukaryota > Metazoa > Chordata > Aves > Passeriformes > Paridae > Poecile > Poecile atricapillus. The sequence goes on from NC_081265.1 coordinate 9,678,749, forward strand.
ATTTTAATTTAGGAACTGCCCTTTGTTTTTCAAGATAATATCCTTTAGCCAAGCAAAAGGAGATACCTTCTATGTACAGAATGTGTGGGAATGACTTCTGTAGTTTTCTGTGGACTTTGTAACATCTCTAATGCATAATTAGTGATAGTACAGGTCAAGATGTATTTTTACAATTAAATCCAAATACAAGAATCTAACCATGGGAAATTTAAAGCAATGGGTTCTTGAAAATGGAAGACATCTTGAATTAAAAACTCACCTTCTCAATGAGCTCAATGCAGGCAGCCAGGTCCATGCCAAAGTCGATGAATGTCCATTCAATCCCCTCCTTCTTGTACTCCTCCTGCTCCAGCACGAACATGTGGTGGTTGAAGAACTGTTGCAGTTTCTCATTGGTGAAGTTGATGCACAGCTGCTCCAGGCTGTTGAACTGCTCAGTGGAAAAAATACACAACAACCAACCCTCATCAATATGCCCAGTTCTTCATCATTCTCCTCCACTCTTCATAAATTTTCCCAGTTAAAAAACAGCTGTATTGTCAGGACCACACCATAACAGAACCTATATGCAGCTCCAGAAATATCTACATAATGAAAATGAGGGGTTTTTTTTGTAGCAGATTTTTTTTAGCAAATCTCCTAAAATTAATAAAATACTTTGGCATATTTTATTCAGCAAAAAAAGGTGAGTGCATGCTCTTGTCTCCAAATTGAAAACCCTTGATATCTCTGATTAAACACATAACTATGCATTCATTGGTTCTTTAAACAATTTGAACATCTTTAACTCATTATATATTTGCCAATGCATCTCCTAGTTCTGCTCCAGAAGCTCTTTTATAAATTTATTGGAGTTATTTTGGGTTATTTAATTCTTAACATTAAGCTCAAACAGTTGTAATATTATAACATATAAAATTCTATATGCTGCTTCTGCACAAATAACATGACTCTTTGCTTGTACGGATGGAGCTTTTGAGGATTTTGTTTTCTGCTATAAAAGAAAATGACTGGGGTTTTTTCTGCATAAAATCACAAATGACTAGCATGTTAAACCTACCGAGAAATATTAATTGCAAGTCCTCTGATATAAGAATCCTTCCCTTCAAGAGCAACCCTCAAACCTGAAATCCTTACATCAAAGATCTCAAAGCCAGCAATGTCCAGGACACCAATGAAGTACTGCCTGGGCTGCTTGGTGTCCAGCTGTTCATTGATGCGAACAACCATCCACAGGAACATCTTCTCATAGACAGCCTTTGCCAGGGCACCCACTGAGTTGTACACCTAAACCAAAGAAGATTGGAGCAGAAGAAATACAATATCCAGAGCAAACAGTACATGATTTAAGTCAGAGGTTCCCAGTCACCAACTGTTGTTGTTACCTGCTGCACAGTTTGGCCCTTGGTCACGTATTCATTCCCCACCTTGACGCGGGGGTAGCAGAGGGCCTTGAGCAGATCTGCTGAGTTCAGCCCCATCAGGTAGGCAGCCTTGTCAGCAACTAAGTACAAAGATAAGAAGATAGAAAAATTTAGGGTAGCAAGACATGCAGCACTTTGAGTGATGAACCCTTTCCAAAACAGCTCCAATATTTAATGTTCTTGTGATCAGATTTTGCTTACTGGATCTCAGAGGAACTGTGACATAATTATTCAAATTAAATCATCTTTGCATTAAAAGTTTTACAGAGCAGTATTTTAAGGCTATATGTGTCTTTAAAAATCTTCACAGAAACATCTAGAAACAATGTATTTATTAAAAATTAATCCTGGAATTCATGAGTGATTTTGCCCTAAAATGTGATTTATGAAGTAGAAGTCCTATAACTGATAATAATACAGTTATTTTCTTTAACTATCAAGCAGAAACATTTTTTTTTTAAAAAATATCTTTTCTTTCTCAGTGCATCTAAGCACACTGAGCAAGTTATCCTAATTCAGAGTGGTAGCTCAGAAGAGGTTTTTGGACATATATTTGGTAATAGTTGGACATATAGTTGGTAATGCAGATAATGATGAGCAGTAATTGAAGAAAGAGTGTGGTGGTTTCTTAGCTATGTCCCATCTCACCTAAACACATTTCTACTCCATCTTCCAAATATGTAATTATTATTGCCTATTATTCTATTTCTGACAGGTCTGCCAAAGATTTTGCTGGTACCTTCAGTGCCATCAGGCTCTGCCTGCTCCTCTCGTTGTTTCTGCTTGAACTTCAGGTTCCCATAGTGCATGACAGCCCCTGTCAGCTTGTAGATGGCTGTTTTCTCATCAGCACTGAAACCCAGGATGTCAATGGCACTCTGTAATAGGAACAGTAAAATAAAAGCTTTGCCTGGGAGATTACAGTAGTTACAATACTCTGAATCGCTACTTACATCTGTGGCCATCAGCTCCTCCTGGTCATTAATGCTGGCGACAGTGATCTCACCTTGACTCACAAACTGGTAGTCATATGGGTTGGTGGTGATGAGGAGCATGTCTGAAAATAATAGGATGGGTCATGTAGGCTTAGTTTAGTCAAGCAATAGTGAGAGCTGAATTCAGCAATCTTCCTCCAAGGTAATAATTCTTCCTACCAATTAGCTCTGGCTTCTTGTTGGACATGATCTGATAAAAGATGTGGTAGCTCCTTTCCGCCTTGAGCTGGAAAGTGACTCTGGACTTCTCCAGCAGATCTGGAGGGAAAAAAAAAGTAAAGAGAAGATGGGAAGAAAACAGGAAAGGTAGTATAGATGGTGGGGTGAAAATATGTTCTATGGATAGATAGGGGACTGGATGGATTGTGAAATGCTCAGGAAAGTGTCTTACATGTTTCAATATCAGCAGAAGCCAGTTTTCCTGTGGCACCAAAATGGATTCTGATAAATTTTCCCTTTAAAGGAATAAAAGTGTTTTAAGATTTACAACATAAAAAGTATATCTGAAATGAAGATTATTGCCATTTATTCCACTGGGCACAATATTTCTACTTAAGAGACATTTTCTTAAAATCAGATGTATTTCCACCACTAACATAAAGTTGTCTTTTTCATTTTTGACCATGAAAATAATCAGCAGTGGCACAGCTGTATTTTATGTGTGCTGAGTGTATAAACATGAAGGAATGTGTGAAATTCATTAGGCAAATTATTCTAACTATATCCTGCACACAGAAGTCACCTTAAAGATACATAAATAGCAATTTAAGTAGTTCAGCTGCTAAAATCTCAATTATGATCCAATAAACAATTTCACTTCTGATTAACTAAATCTGAAAAACAGCAGATATATTATTCAGTTAGAAAATATATATTCCCACCTCTTTCTTTCTCTCTTTCTTTCCTATCTCTCCTAGCGTCATTCCCTTTTTTCCTGCAACTCTGTCTGCCTCTCAGAAAATGACTAGAAATGTAAGTAAAAATAAACAGACTTATTTTTTAACATTACAATATTTTCTAGGAAGAAGACCACTTGACTTGGTATTTTTAATTGCATTTTAAAGTACATAAATAAATTACATAATAAATACAAAATAAAATTATTTTTTTCTGTTTTGAAATCTGGAGAATGATCTTTGGAATAAGTGGAAAAGGCATAGTAAGAAAAGTCAGTTTTACTCTTGAAATCATGATGGCTGAACAATGGAAAAAAATACTAACATAAAGTCCTAAAGTCCTGTTTACTATGTTACAGGCATTATTTTATTAAGCAACTCACAAAGCGTGAGGAGTTGTCGTTCCTCACGGTCTTGGCGTTTCCAAAGGCCTCCAGCAGTGGGTTGGCGCTGATGATTTGATCCTCAAGCGTCCCCTGCTCGGAGATAATTATTGCTAGTTATCCCTTCCAAACATCCTGATGGGAACAGATGAAAGCATTGATCCCACCATTTGTCCACTAACTCACCTGCATTTTGCCTGATGTCTGCTCCTCCTTCTTCTTGTCCCCACTGGCTGCAATTGTTGCAAAGTACTGGATGACACGCTTTGTGTTCACAGTCTTCCCAGCACCGGATTCTCCACTGCCCAAGGCAAGAGAGAAGCAGAGGGAGCGTGGTCAGGCAGGAGGTCCCCTGGCACCGGGCAGCCCCGCAGGGACCCGCGCAGGGGGTGTACGTACGTGATCAGGATGGACTGGTTCTCCCGATCTGTGAAGAGACAGAAATACAGTACTTAAAAAACAACAGAGAAGGAATGAAACACAGTTGAGTAAGTTGAATGTTTTGCTTGATGTCAGCTTGACTTAAACAAGCAAACCTCCTGAGCACATCACTGAGTGCAGAGGTGTCTTCCATTTAAAGCAGTAGAAACAATGCTATGAAGACAGTAAACCTCACAACAGATGTGTGTGTCAGAACCAAGAAAGCTTTGAAAAAGTCTCTTCACTTTGCTGAGACAGAGAATCCCTTCAGAGATTTCAATGGTCCAGTGCCTCAGAGGCAGTCAAAGGCACTCACCAGTCAGCATGAACTGATAGGCATTGTCAGAGATGGAGAAGATGTGTGGAGGGGCCTCCTGGCGCTTCTTGCCTCGGTAGGCCAACACCACCTCGGGGTTGTACACCGGCAGCCACTTGTAGGGGTTGACAGTGACGCAGAAGAGACCCGAGTAGGTCTGTGAGGAAGGGACACAGCACGTTGGCTTCCCCTGAGCCTGGCCCAGCAGTTGCTGAGGCTGCCCAAAGGAAGCTGCTGCTGCCACTTACGTAGATCATCCAGGCTGCGTAACGCTCTTTGAGGTTGTACAGCACGGCGGGTTCGTGGAGGTGGGTCATCATGGCCATGTCCTCGATCTTGTCATACTTGGGAGGGTTCATGGAGAAGATCTGGTCATCCTTCACAGTCAGGGTCTGTCAGAGGGCAGGAAGGTACATGCATGTCAGCTAAGAATCCAGAGTGGGCATCAAATGTTGTCCTTCAGTCTTGTTTTTGACTCACCTCTCCCCCTTCAGTCTTGACAGTGACTTTGCCTGATTCCCTGCTTGTGACTGTCCCTTTCACAAAGGATTCCTTTGCATGAACCACGAAGACAGATGACTTGGCATCAAAAGGTTTGTTTTGGGCTGCAATTCTCTCCTTCTCTGACTTTCGGAGGTAAGGAGCTGCCTCCCCAAAAATGGCCATCTCGGAATCCGAAGACATGGCTGCACTTTATGGAGGGGCTTGTCAGCAGAGAACCCTGTGGAAGAGCAGATACGTTGTTCAAATTTGCCAAAAAGTTAGAACTTGTTAGGAGAAGAAAAGAGAAATTGTGGAGAAAAAAGAAACAATAGTAATACTGCTTGTTGCCTTTTGGAAGAAATAGAAAATTTTTGCATTGGTACAGTTCAAGATTTATGAAAAACATCATATTTATCCCAACATTATATATTGGGGGGTTATTTGGCTTATACTGGAATCACATTTAAATGATCTGTAGACATGTGTTCAACTATTCAGGCACTGTATTGTAGAATTAAGAACCTCAAAAATCCTTTCAACTGCTTAGACACTCTTAAAATTAATTTGGAATTATTATAATGCTCTTTCCTCACAATGGTTAGTTTGTCACAAAGCTCAGAGTGCTCATACTCCACCATCTGAATTGCATTCTGAAAACTCAAGCTTCTTAAAGGCTCAGTTTCAGTATTTAGAACTTTTTTATAATTGTATTAATAATACAATTTTCTCTCATTTTATTAACTGCTTGAATCCAGACATAAATTGCAACATGACTGTTAAAAGAAGATTAATGCTGTTCAAACCACACTGAGATAGCTCCTTTCCTAGCACTTTTTTAAAAAAAATTAGTAGGATTTTAGAGAAAAAGAAAGTTCAAAGATTTAAAGCTCAAATGAAGTATTTAAAAATAAGGAATTTTAAAGCCTGTATTAATTTCTCTGAAATATTTTATTTTTCCCCCTGCCTCAAGGGAAAAAAAAACAAAACCAAACCCCTAAGAGGGCAACTTAGGAAAACGTTTAAATATCTCTTTCCATACAGAGTTAAGTACCTGATATTTACACAACATTTAGGTAGCTGATATTTACATAACATTTAATCTTGTGTTTATTTATACTAAAATGAGAATATATAACATGTAACATTTTGTGTCTAGAGGAAAAGGTAGTGGCTTCCAGAGGAGGGGGGCTGCATCTCCCACTTCTTGTGAGGTAGAGAACAAGCAGAGCAGAGAACAAAGGGCAGCATTGCCTTTTACAGAGGTGACAATCAGAGCTTGGTTTCTTATATTACAGCTCTTTCTACTCTTACTGCTTTAGTGATTCCATGGAAAATTTTGGACAAAATATCACATTACTTTATATATTCTGAGACAAAATGCTGAATTTTGCAGCTTTCCTACTGTCTTAGTTCAATTACACATACAACAGCAATGATGGGAAGGCAGTACACATCACTCCCTGTTAGGTGAGTTTAGCAGAAGCAAATAATGTCCCCATTGGGATTTTCTGGCCTGCCATGAACAGTCAGAGACTTCAAACACAGCTCCCTGAAGAATGGACCAGATGACCATATGAGATTCCTTACAACTTGGACTGTTCTATGATTCAGTGACTCACTTGAAAACTTACCAGCCTTTGGTACCCCACCACCTTATACTGTGACTACAGTGGACTTGAGAATATACAGTGAAACAGTGACCATTCACCCAGCCATACACACACCCCATCCAAAAGGATCTGTCTCTGCCCCTAGGAATCAGTAAATCAGCTTCTTACCTCTCGTGACACCAGATGTGTGGCTTGTGGGCTGGCAGCTGGTCAGTACTGTAAAACACAAATAGCAGTTCCCAAATTGTTGCTGCACAGAAAACTAAAGTGAAAATATGCAGGTGCCTTGAAAACAGATTTGTAATGGAGTCCCCTCCTGGACAGGAGCACCAGAGGCAGCAGGAATGTGGTGGCACATTAGGCTGCCATCCCCTTCCTGCCAGCCTGCAGACCCCATCCTCTTACCTTGGAGCTTTCTGTGGAGCCAGGGCAGACGTGTTGCAGGGACGTTTTATACGATCTCGCCTGTAGATGCTACAGATGCCTACTCTTTCTTCGGTCAAAAATATTTTGGCAAACCCTCTTTGGCTAAGCATTGTCTGGCAAACTGAACTAAGGGCATAATTGTCATTTGACATGACTAGATATAATTAGAAAATTTTGATGTCTTAGTGGCTATATGAATACATCTCCTATAAATAATGTGACAAGGGTGTTAAGGAGGGAATCTGGACTAGTCAAAGCACTTAAAGAACTTGGATTCAGGACTTATGGATTCTATTGCTGGCTTTCCCACCGACTCACCGCACGACCTGGGATGGATTGCTTGGTATGTCTGTGCTGCAGCTATCCCAGCTGTACAATGGGAATGTCAGCTTTTATCTTTCCCTTGTGATGGTGTGAATCTTGTAAGAAATGCCTAAGAGGAATACATTAGGCAAGCCACTCAGAGGGAAGTAAGTATTATGAAAAGCATTTGGCGGATGTGGTGGTAGGATTCTGAAAGCAAAGGAACAATCTCTGTGATAGTGTGATAGTGCTGGTGCCTGAGAGTCATAGACTGGGCAAGATAGTATAAGAGACAAAGATTTTGTCACAGAAATAAGAGGCTGGGGTGCAGCTGCAGTACTGGGGTGGGTCTCAGAGAGAGATGTGAGGTCACTTTTGATATATGAAGAAGAGCATACACACATTAGTGCAGATATACCAATCTGTACACTTGAAATTGCAAAAGAAGTGGGAGATTCTCCAAGAAGGGTTATTATAAACCTGTGCATGAATTTTTGCTAAGGTGAGTGTTTTAAGATGTGCTGTGATTTCTGCTATGTGGCTCAGTGCAGCTCAACAACAGATGTTTCTTTCTTTTCTTGATGATGTTTAAATTAATCAGAAAGTACCCATATTGCCAGTTCAGGACAGGACCTCAGTTGTTTCCTATGTCTTTTTTTCCAAGTGTGTGACCTGTCAATCTGTACCATAAATAAAATAAATCCTTGAGGTAAACATTTGGGCTTGTAGAAATGTATGCCATTTGATTATTCATGCCCTTTTTACAGGGAATGATTATGGGTCATTACAGAGTCTACATTTAAATTCCTGCAGAAATTTCTGCTCCTGCAGAATTTGAAAACCCTTCACCAACACAAAGTTCAGCTCAGACATCCAAAAGACAACCTCAGGAAAGGACTTGCAGTCCTTAGTTGATCCTTGTTTCCATTTCTGCTAACATAAACAAACCACGGACTCAGCTGAAAGCCTGTCTCCTATCTACGTGCGTCCGCTGCCAAATTCACCAACCAGGAAAAAACAGAGACCAATTCAGCCCTTCCCATCTGCAGGGATACCTTCCACTATCCCAGGCTGCTCTAAGCTCCATATAGTCTGGTCTTGAACACTTTCAGAGTTTGCTCTGGGCAAATTGCCAGGACCTCAGCACCCTCATAGGGAAGAATGTCTTCCTAATCTCCAATTTAAACCTGCTCCCTGTCAGTGGGATGTCATTCCCTCTTGTCCTTGTCAAAAGTCCCTCTCCAGCTCACTTCCAACCCCTTTTAGGCACTGGAAGGTTGCTAGAAGATCTTCTTGGAGTCTTCTCTTCACCAGGCTGAACACTTCCAGCTGTCTCAGCCTGTCTCCAGAGTAGAGGATGCTCTCAAAGCATCTTCATGGCCTCATCTGGATTCACTCCATCAGGTCCACGTTGTTCCTATGTTGGGGACCTCAGAGCTGAATACAGTGTTCGAGGTGGGTTTCACCTGAGGCAGAAAGAAAGAAACCCTCCCTCCCCTGCTGCCCACACTGGGGAATCAACCCAGCGTCCAGGACACATGGCTGGGACATGCTGGGCTTCTCATCCAGTAACACACCGAAGTCCTTCTCCTCCATTCTCCACCCAACCTGTACTTTTGCTTGGGATTGCCCAGAAACATGTGCAGGACTTTAATCTTGACCATACTGGACTTTGTGAGTTCACATGGGCCCATCTCTTCTACCTCTCCAGGTCCCTCTGGGTGGCATCCCTTCCCTCCAGCATGCACCTGCACCGAGTGGTTTGGTGTCATCAGCAAGCTTGCTGAGGATGCCCCTGAACCCCCTGCTCCTGCTGGCTAAAGAGATATTAAACACCTCTGGTTATGTTTTCCCTTTTACAGTGGCAACTTCACCAGACAGCCACAACTTCTTAAGTATCATGGATAGAGGCTTAGTCATTTCCACTGCCAGTTCCCTCAGGACTTGTGAATGGATCTCATAATGTCCCATGGACCTCTAAGTTCCTTAAATGGTCTCAGACCTGATCTTCTCCACAGTGGGTGGTTCTTCACTCTCCTAGTTCCTGGCTTTGCCTTCTGCAACTTGGATGATGTGGCTTGAGCACTTGCTGGTTAACACAGAGGCAAAAACATCATTGAGTACCTCAGCTTTCTCTAGATCCCAGGTAATGAGGTGACCTTATTTCTTCCAGAGAGGGCCCAAATTTTCCTATCTTCCTTTTACCACCAACATTCCTACAGAAGGAGTTTTCTTGTTGCTTTTGATGTCCTTGGCCAAGTTTAATTCTATCACAGCCTAAGCTTTTCTCTGCTCCTTGGCTGCTTGAACAATTCTCTATATTCCTCCCAAGCTACCTGTTCCTGCTCCCACTCTCTGTAGGCTTTCTTTTTGCATTTGAGTTCATTCAGGAGCTCCTTATTCATCCATGCACACCTCCTGGCATTTTTGACTGATTTGCTCTTTTCTGGGATGCATCACTACTGAGTTATCCTTGAAAAGTCCAAAGTCTGCTCCCCTGGAGTCCAGGTGAGCTTGTTGTGTCCCCTCCTCGCTGCCCCAAGGATCTCTATTTCGTGATCACTCTGGTCAAAGCTGACCTTGAGCTTCACATTCCCCATCAGCCCCTCCTAGTTGGTGAGAACAAGGTCCAACACAACCCTTCTCCATATTGGTTCCTCTACCACTTGAGGCAGGAAATTATTATCACAAGTCCTGGACCAGACAGAGTGGCTAAGGATGGCTAAGGACTGGAACACACCTCCTATGAAAAAAAGATGAGATACTTCACAGAATTATAGAATCATTATGGCTGGAAAAGGCCTCAAAAAACACATAATCCAGCCTTTGACCAAACACCACCACCCTCACTAAACCACAGCACTAAATGCCATGTCCAGTTGTTGGGGATGTTCAGCCTGGAGATGAGAAAGGTTCAAGGACACCTTCTTGAGGCTTTTCAATGCCTAAAGAGGGCTTGTAAGAAAGACAAAGCAAGGAATTTAAAGGGCAAGAAACACTATTTTTAAGCTGAAAAAATGCAGATTTCAAATAGATATAAGGCAGAAATATTTTATGATGAATGTGGTGAGATACAGGGATGGGTTTCCCAGAGAAGTAAGAGATGTGGCACTACTGGAGGTTGGGTTCAATGAGGCTCTGACCAGTATCCCTGAGGTCTTCTCTGAGTAGCTGCTGTTGCCTTTCTGTTAAGTCCTGCTCTCAGTGGCATGTAGCAAGCCTCTCTTATGCAGTGCTGGGACCTAAGGTAGCTTCTTACATATGAGTCAGGCTGTGAGAAAGAATTCCTTCCTTGCTCCCTAATGTCCTCTCAGTAGTCAGATGACATTTTATCTAGCTGCAAATCATTCAATGTTTATTTAGTCAAAGGCCAAGTGTGTTTGTTCAGTGTTCCCATGAGGACACAACTGTCACCCTGTGTTATGTTGCTATGTTATATGTTATTCTGCCATATAGCTTTCCACAGCTATATAGCAGAACAGATCCATATATATTCTTTGTGAAAAAAATGGTGAAGGAATTTTTGAATTTATTGCAGTAAAGGTGAATAAAAGATATGTTCAATTCCCAATTTTACTTCAGGAAAAAATGCGGTATTGTGTGCATTTCAATATAACATCCATAACTATTGTATGCAAAAGTTCTACAATATCTAAATGTAAGTATATATGGATATTCACCTCTAATTCTTACTGCTTTACAAATTTGCTGTACATGAGCAACATACTGTTTGCCAGTATATTTCACAGTCCTAAACACAAGTGTCACCCTCTATCATTACAAAGAGTTACGGTGCTTTTCTGACTTTTCAAATATTCTGACTATTTTTATTATCTTTTTACTGAATTGTGTTCTCAAATTCAAATTTTAGGCAGTTTTTCTTGATGTGATTGTTTTATATTGTCCAAAGACAATGAAAAAAAAAAATCAAAATTGTTTAGTTTATGGAGCCTTACACAATTTCTACACATTGAATGAAATCAATTTAGAGAGAGTAGTAACAATATAACCCTGATGAAGTTTATATGCACTCAGGCATAATGACAAAATCAGGTACTTTTCAGGGTACAGAGAGAAGAATACAATTATCTGTGCTCTACCAGGGAAGCTGAGGAAAATACCTTTTGTACTGAGCTCCTCTAAAATATGATAAAATATATGTCATAAAAAAACCTGTTCTTCTGCCTTTTCCATAAGCCACACATCCAGTGCAGCACTGACCTGTCTTCTCAATGTCACCTTCCACGGAGCCTTTCAGGGCTCTTTTTAGGTTACAGCGACAGCTGAGAAAAGAAGTCGCTGATTCCCATTGCTGCCAGGACTTAATGGAAACTCAGCAGGCAATGGCTGGAGAAATTAATTTCTTCTTATGTGTTCTCTCTGATATTAATATCTGCTACTCTTTCCCCACCGTTTGCAGGGTGATATATACCTGAACCTTTTTTCTTGTCCCACTCAAATCTCTTTCCATGTACAAGCACAGAGGGAAATAATATCATGTTGAACTAGCACAGCAAAAGTTTGCAGTGCTGCAGTATTTGCTTCACAAGATCCAGGATCCAAGGGAGTGGAGATGATCTCAACAGGATATGTTAATAAAACTGAAATTCCTCAGTATATTTATTCCTGGTCTAGCTCTGGTCCTATTCAACAGCAGATAACTTTTGACAAATATAGTTGGGGCAGTACTATGTGTATTGAAGAACGTGGTCTTGAATTTGAGTTAATTCAGAAAATTCAGAGTTCACTGGAGAATTAGAAGTATCTTAGTGGTGTTCTGGTGACAGCATGCTCTGTCCACCTGAGTAGCAAGGAGAGTCATAGTTCCCAAAGATGTATCATATGACAGAAACCGTGCCATCTCAGTAGGCAGTGCTGTAAACATGCTCCTGCAATGCCAGCATCTTGCCAGGAACGGGAAGTCCTATTTCTTTCAAAAGCAGGTGATAATTTAGAGACAGCTTAACTAATAGCTTGGGAGGACTTCAGTCTCGTGTCTTGCAGGAAATATTCAACTATCTGATGAACTCAAGGGCTGATTAAACTCCAATGATCTGTAACTAGAAGTATTTTGTTATGGAATGAGATTTAAATAATGATGGTTTCAATATCAGAACAAAGTAACAGCATAATTAAATAACTGGAATGAAAAGCTGGATTCATGTGTTCAGATTTATCTTTGACACTGTGTAACTGAGAGATCCTAAAGTCAGCATCAGTTCCCTGTAAGCTTCAACAGACCAGGAAGACAAAAGGTATGGGCAGGCAGCATAAATACCTGCTCACTCTAAGCATAACAGAGGGAAACACTCTGAGTGTTTCTAACCAACACGTAATTGCATTGCAAACTACTAGAAAAGCTTTCAATATGAAAAGACATTTCAATGTCTTAGTTGTTTTAGTGGACTAACATTAGTCCTTGCAAATCTGGTCATCTTGTTTTAACAAATCCCAGCTGACAGTTCCTGGTGACATCTCACAGGATATTTTCTGTTCCAGAAGAAGTCCCTTGCTGACATTAAATTTGGTATGCTGTAAAAATAAAAATGAATAGGTTAAAATATTTATTTTTAATTTGACTGTTGTCTTCTATCTTCACTTAAATAAGAATATACAAAAGGGACAATTCTTTAGCTGATATTTTAGTACACTGCTGTAAAACACCTTGTTCATTGGAAGAGCTACAGGCCAACTGAAAAATGTCAGTTTTTGACATTTTGACTTAAAAAGCAAAAAGTAAAAAGGAAGAGAATCTAGATGAAAAATGTAGGGGATTTACACATCTTGCTTGAAAATGTATTGATAAAATCATTCCAATATAGCATGGTGCCATGAATGACTCAGATGCATGTTAGAGGTTTGGCAGATGATACAACCAGTATTAGCAGAGTGTTGCATAAGTCTTCCAAGAGAAGATATATATAAATACATATATATATATGTATGTGTGTGTGTGTGTATATATATATATTAGCAAAGACTTTGCAGGGACTTTATCAGCATTGTCAGTAGTGCTTTGAACTAGAAAAACACACAATGGAGGCAAAAGGCAAGAAATATTAAAGAGCAATTTAGCTGAAAAAGTTAAACTAAAACATATGGAAACAATAACCTGAAAAACTGTTAAGTAATCTCTGGTGTGTTGGTTTGGGGATTTTTTTCCATCTTGGCTCCTTGTTCACAGGCTTGGAATTTCAGGAAGTAATCTCAATGAATATTATCAAGGCAAATAAACTGAAAGTTACATTCAAGTTTCAGGGCAAAGTGGGAAAGAAAAAGTAATTTGGACTATGTTTATAGAGGTCAAAGATGGAGATAAACATGAGAAGAACATCACAGAAAATCAGTGGATAACCAAGGTTTTTGTGTCACTGAAACTACCAATACTGACAGCACTTCTTTAATTTCCTGCAGTGAAATCAGAGAATCAATTATAGAAAGGATTCAGTTGGAAAGAGCCTGAAAGAGCCATGGGCAGAGACACCTTCCACTATCCCAGTTTCCCCCAAGCCCTGTCCAACCTGGCCTTGAATACTTCCAGGGATCCAGGGGCATTCACAGCTTCTCTGGGAAACCTGTGCCAGGGCTTCACCACCCTTACCATGAGGAATTTCTCTCTAGTATCTAATATCTAACTCTTCTCTTTCAGTTCAAATCCGTTACCCCTTGTCCTACAACTTGGCATGGTGAAATCAAAGAAAGTTTCCAAGCAGCATATTCTTTAGTATTCTTTTTCTGTAGGAAGCCAAAATTTAAAGACTCATGTCCAGACTCTTGTTCAGACTCTTGTTCAGACTCTTGCCCTCTCACAGGAGCTTACCCTGATGAATCTGATGTATTCATCCTTTGTGGTTGCTTTATCTTCTTTCACAAAGCTGATCCTTCTCCCACTGATGATTAATTAAATTTACTGCCATGTTGGCCTATAAGCTTCTTATAAAGAATCCAAAGTCCTCAATCCTATTGGCTATCTGCTCTAAGTTTACAGACAGAGAAATACACTGGAGAAAAGTCCATTTCATGCTGCTTTTCCTAGAACACTGCCCCGTGCCAGGGAACATTGCACACAGGAGAAGCCAATCACTTATACTGATAAATCACAGGCACATTTCTTGTCAAGCTTTTGACCGGTGCCAGCAACAGAGATCCTAAACATATTTAAAGGCATAACTGGACAGCTGGCATTTTCTGGGACCCTTCCCAATACAGTCTGCATCCAGCCTCACCATGCTTGATACAGAAATAGTTTACTTCTATAAGCATAAACAGTTCCATGCCAATTGGCCTAAGGTCCTGGACATGTTTAATTTACTAGTGTAGCTGCAGTGTTACTCTGGAAAGGTTTGGAGGAGGGACAGTGATATCTGTCCTTGGCAAAGGAAGGACCTGCTGGAAGAAGCAACAACACCTTGATGAAAAAAGGGAACTAAAATCCATTGTGCCTCTCTTAACTTTCTGCCAATGCTTCCATCTCTTCAGGGCTGGACTCCCCTACAGCTGGATGCAAATCACAGCGGAGTCAAAAGTGAAGAGGCAGATTGAGGGTAGAGTCCAACTACAGGCTGTCCTGAACAGTAGCAAGGAAGGGGCAAGGATCTGCAGTGCTGACATTCCCATGGAAGAGGGAGGATTTCACTGTGCTCAAAATAGATCCTTCTTGAGATGGAGACTGGGCAGCTGCCTCACCCTTTGCCAGCTCTTAACCATGGCTTGCCCTCCCCCATAGTCTGTGATTGGCTGTGAATTCAGGAGCAGGAATTACAGCAAAGCAGCAGAATCAAGTGGGAAAGTGGAGGCATCTCAATATTAATAATCTGTATCCCATTTGGACACCATCCTGAAGTCTCCATCCATGTTTTTATCCTGGTACCATTCAGCTCACAAATTAGAAACTTGACTTCAGCGTGTGGATGAGGAGATAGAGATGGAAATAACACATGATATGAAATACCTTCTTGAACATCCTGAGGCTATGTAAAGTGTTTTCCCAGGATGTCTTGGAGGTGCCTTATTTGGAAGGTGAGGATGGGCTGGACAACTGGGTGGTTGTAACCTTTGAAAATTCTCTGAACTGTCTCAACTGTTCAATCAGCAGCTAATTAGTAGCTGGAAGGCAGTTGTTAATAAGAACAACACCACTGTGGCTCACAACTTTTTATCTTTCAAAATCTCCCTCAAAGCCCTATGAGTGAGTCACAGATTGTACCTTTGGCAAACTTGCCAATAATTAAGGGACATGAGTGACAGAGATTTAATCTGTCTGGAACCCTGAATAGGGCTTGTCAGATAAAGTTTACTGCAGTTAACTGAGTTTTTCTCCTTCCAAAGGCCAGTTTTGGTGATTCAGATGGATTCAGACTGTTCTCAACTATTGCAAATGCAATCTTTTGTACACATCCAGGGAGTTGTAATTCCCAGCTCATTCAGATTTCCTTTTTGTTACCCTTGCATTCAGATTTCTTCTGCCATAGCTGTGGTAGTAATCCTGTGCCTCTGAACCCGGAGAGTCGTGGTGTTTAACGTGCCAGTGACCCTTTTACCTATCTAATGGAAGTTGGAGCCAGGGGATGACAAAACAGACTCCGTGGATAGCTATGCCCATAGTGTTGTTGAGCTACTGTAGTCCCACCTAGACAAGGCAGGGATTATTCATGGTGGCAAGCAAGCCCAAAGCCTTTCTCAGGTGGGAATTCAAGCTCTAACAAGAAGAAAGCAAAAACCTGTCTTTACATATGTCACTATTTCCTATAAGTATTAATAAAAAGAAGCCTTTAAAAGGAGCCACAGTATGAAAGCAGATGCATCAGAGACAAGAAATCTCTCAGGAGGGCACTGAGTTGCCTGCTGGAGCCTTTCCTGACAGCTGCTGGCTGCTTGTTACCTTAAGCAAATTAAAATCACACACAGAATGATAAAGTTTTTGATGAAGTCACCAGTAGGGCATATGGATTGCAGGCCTACAAACCACAGACTTACCTCATGCGGATGGCAGGAAAAAGTCAGCAGGGATGCCAGGATTCAAGAAGTAATATATTTTTCCCCACGTCATATGCTGACCCTCCCTTCACATCCATGAGCACAGGGCCTCCATAACTGCCAGAATTATCAGGGTCCTGGCTTTAACCAGCTGCTGCTTTCCTGAGGGAGACAAGTCACATTGAAGAAAAGCAGAGTTTGCAAACTCTCTGCAGGTGGATACAGGGACCCCTGAGAGATCCCCCAGCAGTGGGTGTGAGTGGCAGTGCTGCCCATTGCTGGCTCACTTGGTTGTCTGGACTACAGGTGCTGGAGGTTTGTTGTAGGTCTAGTCCTGACCTGCTGAGGTCAAGGAATCTTTCCTGATCTGCTATGTAGGAGGATGAAAAAGGCACTGGGGAGGGAGAATAGAAGATAATACCTGTGCTTTTTACTGGACTAGCAACTTGCTGATCCTTCAGCCTTAAAACCTATCTTGGGCATCAATGTTCAAGCAGCTCAAAGCTAGGAAAAAGCTCTAATTAAATAAACTAATAGGAAATCCTAGGGAGAAAGAGCAACAGGAGGTATGATGTCACTTTTTAAATTGCAGAGTCTTGCAATAACTCTTCTGAGAAATAGGGAACACCACAAGCCTTGTGGGACAAGCCTGTACTACTCATTAAATCCCTTGTATCCAAAGCCAGTCACAGGTATACCAAGTTAGCTGTTACTGCTGGAAAATCTGCATTATAACATGAAAATCTGGATTGATTGTTGCTGTCTTGAAACTGAGATGGTAACTTAATATTTGATCCACATGGCCTGTGGAATACTGCAGTAAACAAAACAATGCCCCATTAGTTCAGAGGTAAGATGAGAGCACAGCAGCAAAGAGTGACTGAAAATAAGAGCTGAGAGCATTAGCAAAAATCACGTGTTCTGTGGGTTTCCCAAACAGGCAGAGTGACGTGGAGTGTACCAGTGCTGTACTTTGGAAACTGTTAGGGAGCTCTGGTGCCTCTGTATAAAGATCTGGTGGCACCTCTGCTGAAATATTCTGTGCTATCCCAACATTACACATTCAGAAATTCAAGGGCAAAAGGGGAGTTTGTGAGAGCAAAGAAACTCCCTTGAGGGAGGAGCTTGGAAGAGTTCAACTTAAAGCTCTTGGGCCTTGGCCATCACCCAAGGGGCACTAGTGAGCCACTCACTTGCTTTTAGGTGCTTCAGATCCTTATAAATCCATCCTACAGCACATTGCCTCCCCAGGCTCTGTCTCATGCACTTTGCAAACCTGACTTGCCAAGTTTGAAACCCACATCAGCCTGGAGCCAGTATCACTGGGCACGGCATGAGCTGCTTTGCCCGGGCAAGAAGAGGTCCCAGCTGGGCCTGGCTCCAGCAGCTTTCTGTGTGCTCCAGGAACACACAGAGAGCTTTGCCTGCCAGGCGTGTGCTCTGCCCAGAGCCACAAGCAGTGGCTGTGTCTGGCACTGCCTGTGCAAACAGGGGGCTGTCCTGAGTGCAGAGCAGCAGCACCTGGGCTCCAGGCTCTCCACGGCCTCTTGGCAAGGGAGATGTCCCTACCTGTTGGCTTCCTGTGACAGGCAGAGGCCATCCCAGAGCATTGTCCTGGCAGTGGCTCAGCCTCAATAACGTCTGATGCTGAAAAGCACAGGAATGATGAGACAGGAAGATGTGCTGAGGCTTTTCCTTAACATTACCCCATTCTTCAAGTGCTCCTGGCTCGGGCACATCCCAGTCCTCCTGTCTTTGTTCTGTGTGGGATCAGGAGTCTACACCTCGTTTTCCTACCATGGATTTGTCTGGCAGATTTTTGAATGAATGGAAACCTCCAGTAGCCCCTGCATTGATGGTGATGAGCTGTTCAGATTAATTACAAGTGTTTTGAGGAATAGGTGACACTAAATAGTCTCCAAAAGATGGGGAGGCACTCTTCTCATAGGGGAGGCACTCTTTGGGCTATGAACAGTCTCTCCTCTATTTTCTGCCACACATGAACCATAACCTTTTCAGATTTATGATGTGGACATCTGCACTGTCTTGGCCTGAACAATTCTGTCAGTGATCCATCCCTAAGGATCCCAGACCAGTTATTTTTATGGATGGTAGTATCACTGCTCCTTGGGGTTGGGTTTCAGAAACAGGGAGATTGTTTTTCACTGACATCTTAAAATTTGAGGGGGAGATTAGAATTCTCCAGGGAGTAAGTGTGGCATTTGTCTCTGTCAGCTGCACAGAGTATATAATCTGTTCCTATAATAAGAACACCAGGATTTATACAATTCAGGACATCATAAATTATGCTAAAATGTGGGGGTCTTTCAAATTCAGGAAATTGAAATGTAAATTAATGGAAAAATGAACGTGTACCCACATTTCCCTGCACACTGTTTATGTGTACTGGATCCTGTCTACCACAGTTAGCATGGCTCAGTCAGCCCTGGGTCAGAACAGCATTGTCATCTCCTGAGGGGCAGGGATAGAAGGAAGGGAAAACTGGGCCAGAGAGGAGTCTTAGAAGTCATCCAGTGCAGTGCAGCTGAAGTAACTCACCCTCTCCAAACTATGAAAGAATCACTGACCCCGTGTCAATCTGACAGTTTTACCACTCAGAGAAAATTTCTGGTCCCCTGGCATGACAGAACAACCAGCTGGTGTGGGTCTCCTCAAAGCTGTAGGGAATCAGGGCTGTTGATGGTGACTTGCATTTAGCTCAGAGGAAAGTGCTGGGATCCATGCAGTTCTTGCCAGAGCAGAAGTTCCCTCATGATCTCAGCTGAGATGTCCATGTGGCAGTCCTGACAGAGCAGCCCTGGCAAAAGACTTGTTAACATGCCCAGGAAACAATCCACACATGCAATGGCTTCTTGGATTGTTTGGGAAGAGCCTATGGCATGGCATCTAGTAGACACTATGGATTATCTGCATAACAAGGAAGTTTGGATTTTGTTTTATGCAGAGCATTCAGGGCTCTTCTGATGCAGGCCAACAGAGTGGCATGAGCAGGAAGAATGTGATTCCCCTCCTAGTGTCAGGAGTACAATGTGGCATGAATGAACCCTTTCCTAGCATGGTATTGTATAACCTCCAGTGAGCAGCTCATCCAGAAGAGAAGGCAGGTGGGTGCCAGAGAGCACAGGGAGAACTACTCTCCTGCTAATAACATAGACAAAGAGAAGCAAAGTAAAAAACAAATGATGGGATGTCATATAATGATGAGCAGTAACTCTGGAAAGAGGCCATCCCATCAGTCATTTTAGAACAATAGATATAAAGTCACAACAGCCAGTGCAAAATTCCCACCCCTTGTTGTAAATTCAGTATTTACAAGGCACATGGCTCTCCCCCAGACAATTCTCTCCCTAATGGTGAGAAATGCTTGACATGTCCTGAAGGCTTTTGTTAAATGATTTTTGTGATTTGCAGAGTGCTATTCATGAGTGGGCATTTTGGTATATCATTTATCTATCTAAGACTATAGTCTGTGCTTTACACATCTGTCTGGATGTAGAAGCTTGATAAATATCCCTGTCATTCATTTGCTATCCATGACAAAGCTAAAACCTCTTGAGCAGAACATTGGAACTCCTGGAAGGCCATCTGGAAGAAAATAGAAGATTGAGCCTTACATTAAAAGCAAGACTGCTGTCATTTGGAAATGAGGATAGGAACACAGAAACAGTCTGCCTGTAACAATCAACCTAATTTACAGTCAATTCTGTAATCTCATCAGGTCACAAATTATTGCCAAGTTATAATGAAAACCAAAAGTGGGATGAAGAAAAATTTCTGATACGGTGCTCACCACTGCAGTGACCAGAATTTTATGGCATCTTCCAGATCTTCATTTCTATAAAATTTATTTACCTCTAAAATTCTCAAAATATGGATATACTGGTGTTCAAGGAACAGAAATGCACCTCTAATTCTCAAAATGAATTAGCAAATAGACTCTTTGCATTAATTCATTTTGTTCTTAATACTTCCCTTCAGTTTTTTTTTTCTCCTTTTTCTCTGGAGTTATATAAATAAACCCATCTTGTATCAGTTTCATCTCCTATCTTTCAATCACTCAGCAAGTGTAATCCATTCTCATTCAAGCCAATCTTTTCAAGTCTCTCATCATGAAGGAGTTCATCCATTCCCATGAATATTTTAATAATTTTGATAGAGTGGAACAAGAGAGACAGGGAGAGAGAGATGTGCAGTATGGACCAGGAGGCAGGAGAAAACAAAAAGCAGTAGAGAGTAGAGGGAAAAATGTTTTCAAGCACTGGGAGAAAGCATTTACTGCTCAGTACTAACACTAATGACCACCTTGTTAAGAAAGAAATATTCCTTTCTTCTCAAATGAATCCTTTTGACAGTAACTGACTGGAATTGTTCCAAGCCACCCAACTTCACAGTGTTTCTGTATAGGATATGGCACTTCAGGGGTCAGGCTGGCCTCATGAGAAGGGCCATGATCTCACTGCTCTATGCTTCACAGTTGCTTGCATGAAGGTCACACTCAATCTGTATTTACAAGAGTCACCTGCTTGTAAAATAGCTCACCCTGCAGTGCCCAGTGAGCACATACTCTCTCAGGAGTGTCCTAAATACTTTCTGTCCTCCCAGTCACCACCAGTACCTCTTCTTCCCCTGCCTTTGATGTTTCTTTGGGTGCTCCTGCTCACAAGCACTTGTGGTGTGAAAAGGCACCAGACAACCTGTCTGCCCCTCCTGCAAAGCCAGGAAAAAACAGAGAGTTGGCAAATTGATCTGTTTCCTATGGCACCCATGGCCCAAAGAGACAGTCATCAAGGTACTGGGCAATGGACATGAAATTGGGTGGAAAAACACAGAATATACCCAAAGCTGATAGATCTTTTCTTCAGAAATTTCCCAGAGATTCATCTTTGCTCTTTCTTTTGAAATTATATATTTGCCTTTAAAGATTTCAAACCTCTACTTATCACTGCTTAAATAATATTTATTCATAATTCCTATTTATTTTGAAAGGGCCCAGCAGCATGTGCAATTGGTAAACATTCCCCACAGTGAAAAAATTGCTACTATCAAGCCTTAAATTACATGTCACAAATCAGATACTGTGTTTTTTGGGCATTAGATTATTCAGGGTAAAGCACTTTCACTAGTTACTCATAAGGAAATAAAGTTGCTCAAGAAAAATTGAGTCTGTGGAACAGGGATGTGTTCATCCATCTCTGATGACAGGAAAGGGAATGGAGCTCTTATGTTCTAAGAAATACCTGTCACTCTTTCACATCAAGATTATTATGGACTTGGAAGTCTCTGCAATAAAAACAAGATATCAGATGCCTCTATTTTAAGCTTTCTCTCAGAGGTGTACAGTTATGCCTATTATGGATCCATGTTTTTCCCAAGATCAGTTACCTTTACATCAGCACTTACCAGCTGACAGGCAGCCTGACTCCAGGAATAGTGTGTCACTGCAAAGTGATGCCTGTCCTCCATGTATGGCAACAAATCACAAAGTGAGGAGAAATTAATTTTCCATTTCACCTCTATTAATATTCCACTTTGATCCCGATAATCCTCTGTAAGTTACAGGGTGTGTAGTGAAGTTCTGCACAGCGCAATGTGTAGGAATTTTGTGTTGCCTAAATGTACCATTTATAACAGAAAAGCCAACTGATATTTTTTAATTGTAAACATTTGCAGATTTTTTTTCTATTAAAAAAATTCCACAATATCAGAAGTTTGTGCAAAGCACTGTAAGATAATAATTTATTATGAAAGAAAGAAATAAACACTTTTTAAAAACATGTTGTGATTGCTCTAAAATAAATATATATCATCCATTCCATATCTTCTGTGACATCATCCAAAGCAAAGAGAATGGATTATGGCTAGTTATAAAATCTATTTTCCCTTCAGCAAATAGACATGGACTTCAAACTTTTCTACACTTTAAATGCAATCTTTAGGGAATTCACAAGAGCAGCATGTAAATTAAAGGATTCACATTCTGTCCTTTCTGTTATGATGTTATGAAAGACTGTGGGATGGCTCCAATCACTTTCAGTCACTCTGCTGGATGCCAGTCTGGTATCCAAGTACCAAATATTATCCCTAGTGCCCAATAATCATTTACTGGTTTGAACTTCTTGTTTCTGTAATCTTATGCAAAACCTCAGAACACTTTTCATTGTGAAACCCAGGATGCTGTTGGCCTTGTGTGCCCCAGGTTTTGTTCTGCTTTCCAGTCAGTCACCCCCAAGCCTGTGCTGGCACATGGAGTTATTGCTCCTCAGGTATGGAAATGCCCATTTTCATTTACTGAACTTATGCCAACCTGTTTCTCCAATTTGTCAAGATCCCTATGAAAAATAGTACAGCTATGTAGTGTATCAACCACACCTCCCAGTTCTGTATCATCAGTGTATTTGCTGAGGGTCCATTCTGTTCCAGCATCTAGAATGCTAAAGTTAAAAGAATGTAAGCATTTTTTTTTTGATCACTGGAACACAACACCATTTATCTGTTAAACTTTTTTTTCCCAACAAGAAAGTTAAAACATGAAGAATATTGATGCAAATCACCTGTGAGGGATCAAAAAAGTGCAACAAATTGTTTGAGAAATTTCAAGTTGTCAGATGCTGAGTTCAGCAAAATGACATGTTAGCTTTTGCTCTTTTTTAAGGGACTGCATACCCCATGCTCAATTCATGGTTTTCCTGCAGAAAGACTAATATAAACATTAAAACTGTATTTTTATCTGAAGGGTTTAAGGCTCAATCTGACACCTTGAGAAAGTATTGTAGGTTGCAGGAAGGACAGCCTCCTGGTTCCTTATTTGACAACCACTGATATCCTTCCAGAACACTGTCCTCAAGAGAGGGTGCTTGTTAACCAACTCCCAGGCTCACAAAAGCTGTATCCCTTGTCTTTTAGCTGAAAGTATAAATTACTGGCTATCATGACTGGTAAGATATTCAATAATAGCACTGAATTTCAGGGTAGGGGACCCCTGCCCTGGGAGCAGACCAGCATACAAATCACAGCCCTTCATTCTCTGCATGAGTAAGTATTTAAACTGTTCTTCAAGCTTGCATGGAGTCAGATCATTTCAACATTGTAACAAAAGTATCTTTTTAGGATTTTTGTTGTTGTTGTTGTTGTTTTTGAGCCAAGCATGGTAGAAATAATTCTGCAATGATCAATACACTAAAAGACTAATCACGAACAGGCTGGTTTCCTGGCACAGCAGTCCTTGCCCCTGTGCAAGGAACCAAATTGCTAGGGGACAAACCTTTGTCCATTCTGTGGCAATGGAAATTGTTGTAAATCTCAGCAACAATCCATAGGAAAAGATCAAGCCCCTGCCATGTTTTCCAGTACACAGTTCTTCCTTTGGCCATAAGATTCTCTGCCACAGCTGAGGGTCTCAGCCTGTTCCCTTGCACACAGAGTGCTACATTATAGTGTGTAGTAGTGTGCCCCTAAATATTTTTTCTATTTTTTTGCATAGTCATAAGATATAAGAATTAAAATGATCCATCTAGATCAAATAGTGAGGAAATGAAGGAACAGAAACAGATCCTTGGGAGAAGGAATAATACAATCTGATTCATTTAAAGTGTATGCATCAGAGTGCTCCAGAGAAGGACTTCCTGCAAACACTGGTTCTTAACAGGACAGTTCATGCTCTGTAGCAGGAGTTCATGCTGGATCAGCAGCAGTCCATTAGTCATGACATGTTAGTAAATCACATAAGAAATTCAACACTGTTTTTGATGGGAGCAGGTGCATCACACGAATGTCTCTAGACTTTGGCAAATCTTCAGGAGTGTGTAATTTCATTCCCCAAGAAGCAAAACAAAGCTGAGCATTTTTGGATTGTCCAGTAGCTTAATTCTTCTTTAACATTTGTTCTTTTTAACAAATTTACCTCTATAAGCACACAATTAGCCACGCTAACAGTTTCAGAATTGGACTGTGAACATAACCAACGGAGCAAAGCAGCTGGCAAAGTACCAAAGCCATCATCATCTGACAATTCTTCATTTCAGTCTTGAACACAGAAGTGAGACATAAACCTACGTAATGTGTTCTCATGCCACACAGGGACACATCCAGTCAAGAAGACACTGGGAACCAAAAGATTTTGGGCACAAGATGACACACTTACCTAGGAAAGATTATTCTCTGTCACCACCAGATTCTTACTCAGCACAGATACTGACTTACAAAGGGCATACAAACAAAACCTGGGGGAAGACAAAAGAAAAAGGGCTGAGGACAAGCATGAAGAGTGCAACAGGAAGAAACCATGTGGACCTGTAAAAATCTCCTGTTAAAAAGCAGGTGTGTGTGTAGAAAAGCCAAAGGACTGTGTGCAGGAGACAGTGGGGTCAGAGCTCTGAGAATGAGCATCAATAGAAGACAGGCTGAAGGAACTGTTTTCTAATGCACCATTTAATCCTAATTTCACCTGCCACTTCTCCTGGGCTGGACATAAATCCTTTCAGTTTAGCCTTGTTTTAGAGCAGTAAGTTGCTGAGCCATTCAGAAATGTGCCCTTTCCAGAGTATGCCAGATTGCTGAGGATGCCAGGAAGCAGCTGGATGCCACAGGAGCTCAAACAGGAGTCTTTGCACCTACCTTAAGCTCTGTGCCTTGGAGGAAAGGTAACTGGCCTTGCATTTCCCTGTTGATTTAGCTCCATGTACAGAATCTCTCATGCTAAACATTCCCTCAGACAGGCAGCCAGTGACCCATTTGGCTTATGTTAATAAGACAAGTCATCTGAGAGTGAAAAGTAATACTATAGTGAGAATAAATACACACTGTCCTTCCTGGTGCCTGCAAAAACCTCTGATGGGCATTTTACTGTGCATTCAGTAATTATATTCTTGGCTATAGTTTCTTCAGTTTTTGGTTCCTTAATATCATTCTTGGAACTTATTAAAATATTGCCCCCTCTTTGTCTGTGCTTTGGGTACTAAAGAGAATGAAATATTGTTCAACAGACCAAATAATTTTAAAGCCATTAGCTCATCTGAGAAACCACCCTTCAAAGTTAATGAATTCAGGACTTGGCAAATTCTTGGGTTCCAAAATTCCTCTCTGGAGGTACCTGGAAGAAGTTAGGGGATGGATTGTCTTTGAGCTTCCAATATATAAAATTCAAATTTCTGTCATTATCAGAACCTCCTTGTACAGTCAAAGGAGAGAAAGCTTGAGAAAAGTGTCTAAGACCAAATGATCTGCCACATTTTTAGCTCATTCTCTTAATAAATTGAAAACAGCCAATTAGAGAGTCCTTACAGCACTGATAAATCAGGTATTAATTGAAAATATTCTTTACAGAATAATTTTCTTCAAAAACCATTCAGACCAACACACAAAAAAATGAGGGAGAAAGCTCAGATTTTAGTACATTGATTCAAAAGTTATTTTTACAGCATATCATCACCTGTGTTTGACATCTCATATTTAGTTTCACCTCCACGTTAATATGAATTACATAATAGGATAATGGGTCTAAGAAGAAATGACAGATGAATTTCTATTTTACTATGCTCTGCTTCTTTGACCATCTCATTTCACATCTGAAAATGAAAGTCATTCAACTCAATTTCCTGTTCTCTAAATAGTATTTTAATTTCTTCTCGGCAAATAACCAAAAAAAACTTAATGATAGGAGGAAGACAGTACTTCATTATTTCCATAGGAGTCAACTTCAGATCCACACAAGAAATACTACTCTAGCCAATACATTATCAAGCTTCCCACTTCTGACTCTGAAAAGGTGTGACAAAATGTTTGAGAATGTCTAGAACAACACAAAGTGCTTGAGAATTTATTGAAGTGATTTTTCTTGAGCTGTTTCTGTAACTCAGAATTACTGTTGAGTAGAAAGCTCTTCTTAACTACATCTGTATCTTTTATAATCTAAAAGCTCTTTAGATGTCTTCTCTATATGCACTGATACTTGTGGGAGTTGTTTCTAAACATGACTGAATTTGGCTTAGTAACTCAGACTTTATTCAACAAGACTTAGAAGTAGGACACTTCACCTTCCAGGATCCAATTTATTATGAAAGATTCTTCTTTTTTTTTTCATTGGCTGATGTACTTTCCAACAAGCTTCCTACCTGTCAACACTGACTGGTTAATTAATGGGTTTAAAGTAGATGAGAAATGGTAGCATTTGTGACTTACAAGCCAGGCAGACTGTGGAGCTTTCCAAACATGCTTGTCATTCACTGGGTACCTGAGACACTGCCAAAATATCTTCAGTAGTTGTTATTGCATGTCTTGCAGTCCAACTAAGACCAGATAAAAGGTTAGATTCGTAATAAGAAAACAAACTTAGAAGAGCAACATAGGAACACTGAACCAGCAGGAAGTCTTGCCCTCTTCTTTTATAAGCCTCAACATTGCAAAAAGAGGGAAACATCAACTGCTTACTTTCTATTAAATACAACACTGATTGTCTTCTCTGTAGCTCTAGCTAAATTTATTGCTTAAGGGCCTGCTGTACCTTTTCTCAGATGTCCTGTGCTTGGTGATTTGTTCACTCAGAAGCAGTCTCAATCTGGGGCAATGAGCCTTTCTGCTCCCTAAATCTTTTGAGATCTAGGTTAGACAGGATGTTAGCTAAAAATCTCTTCAGTTTCCAGGATGTGTGATTAAATGTATGGTGCAGGAATGCCAACAGCATATACTGAAACAGTGAACTATCTGAACAGTGAACTGCGGGTGCTCATTAGTCAAAGTGACCATCAAAAATCATAATGACAATGCTCTAATCATTGGAATATAGCCCACTTCACATAGAACAGTATTCCATTTTCAGGATTCATGGATCAGAAGAGCAACTGACAAGAGAATATGGTCAGCAGACTTGGGTTTGCAGTCAGCAGAACGGGGTCACTTTCCTGATAAGATGCAATGTAGCAAGATACTGTGAAGGAGACCTGAACCCTAAGGGTGCTCAGCAAATTTGCAGATGTAGTACATAGAGAAAAAAAGCATTGTGATGAAAAAATTCTGAAAGAGTCAGTACTGACATAAATGAATGTCAACATGGCAGAGCACCTGAAAATATTCAAAATCTTCCCATATATTCCATATTTTTAAAATACATTAGGTAAAGTGTATGATTTTGTGATTCTGTCAACTGGTAAGTAATTCTACTTCAGATAATATAAACCAATCACTGGCAGTCCACACAGCTGAAAGCTTTCAGCTCAGTCCACACTGAAAACAAAATTTTTAAAATAAATCCAGAATAGCAAAATCTGTAGCTGAAAAAGACAAGATAAAGCCAGAAAAGTACCAGTCAAGTCATTACATATGGAGCCAGAAGTGACTGAAGACATGGGGAAGCCACTTAAATTTCATCAAAGAAGATATGAATATTTGTAGTAAGGGTTACAGTCTGTTATGCCAGTGATTTCTTTAAAGGGCAGGAAGAATAGCTCTACACTAGTTTTTGAAGCAAGCTCATGGACATAAATCTCCGCCTTTGATTGTCATATAAAGTAGCTAGTCTACTTGTAAAGAGGGGTTCCTAAAACATCCATTCCATCCTCCTGAAGAATGACCAAAATTCCACATGGAAGACAAGTAAACATCAGGATTCTTTGTCAGCAGAAAGTCCAAGAGCCCAAGTCTTTGCATGGAAAGAAGGGAAGATCTGAAAGCCAAAGATATTCTCAGAAACCTTGTGTAATAGGAATACAATAAAGAAAAGCTTTAAATCCCTTCAACTGTGGCAGTACTCAAGTCAGAACACTCCTTTTGGAGGGACAGTATTTAGTTAAAGAAGGGAAATATTATATATTATTAATTATATATTATTATATATTATTCTTCCCAAGCAGAAAATCCAAGAAACTGCCCTGTAGCTAAGACAGCCAGTGGGTATGAGGTTGATCCCTTTGTTCAATCACCAGTGAGTCTCTGCTACAGAAAGTTTCAGATTAGCCAACGTGATCAAAAAGATGACAGAGACATCAGACAGAACTCACTGGCAGTTTATGGGAAGACAGTCCCAAGTCTCATATGGGCCAAGTCATTACATGTGTTCAAATGTTATTTATTGACTTAAAATTCACAGATGGTCTGGTAGCAGCAACATGTGCCCAAAACCTGGAAGTTTCAAAGTATTATATGATAAAAATACATAAAAATTATAAATATGTTCATGCAATTATTTCAATGGAATATTTGAAGGTTTGAGACATGGAGAGGTTGAAATAGACAGAAACATTGCATATGATATTAAAAATCTGCAGAGTTAGATCATTCAGCTTTTATGGACCTGTAGGTTACCATCTACTTGTGGCAGGGATGGACAGAGTAGATAGTAATGAGATAGTACAGGCTATTGACTGCTAGATCTGTGTACTGACAGTTCTGGAGAAATCACCATAAATTAGTAATTTGAGGAAGAATTAAACAGGAAGAGAAAGAGAGAGAAAGAGAGAGAAAGAGAAAGAGAGAGAAAGAGAGAGAAAGAGAGAGAAAGAGAGAGAAAGAGAGAGAAAGAGAGAGAAAGAAAGAGAGGGAGGGAGGGAAGGAAGGAAGGAAGGAAGGAAGGAAGGAAGGAAGGAAGGAAGGAAGGAAGGAAGGAAGGAAGGAAGGAAGGAAGGAAGGAAGGAAGGAAGGAAGGAAGGAAGGAAGGAAGGAAGGAAGGAAGGAAGGAAGGAAGGAAGGAAGGAAGGAAGGAAGGAAGGAAGGAAGGAAGGAAGGAAGGAAGGAAGGAAGGAAGGAAGGAAGGAAGAAGGAAGGAAGGAAGGAAGGAAGGAAGGAGGAAGGAAGGAAGAGGAAGGAAGGAAGGAAGGAAGGAAGGAAGGAAGGAAGGAAGGAAGGAAGGAAGGAAGGAGAAGGAAGGAAGGAAGGAAGGAAGGAAGGAAGGAAGGAAGGAAGGGAAGGAAGGAAGGAAGGAAAGGAAGGAAGAAGGAAGAAGGAAGGAAGGAAGGAAGGAAGGAAGGAAGGAAGGAAGGAAGGAAGGAAGGAAGGAAGGAAGGAAGGAAGAAGGAAGAAAGAAAGAAAGAAAGAAAGAAAGAAAGAAAGAAAGAAAGAAAGAAAGAAAGAAAGAAAGAAAGAAAGAAAGAAGAAAGAAAGAAAGAACACAGTTGTTTCCCTGACAGATGAACGGATCAGAAGTTAATGGTATTCTCATGGGAAACAGCAAACAGACATTTGAGATAATTTTGAGAGGAGCTCTGTAAAGAATATTGGAACTTGAGATTACATCTACTTATTTAATGCTTCCCCATTAATGATGGTATCTTAGAAAAACAGGATACTAAGATTGTGAGCAAACTGCAGAAAACTTCACAAGGGGGCCTCTGCTCAATCAATATCCATACAAAAAACAGATCATTTGTCATTACACGTGAAACAGAATACTTCTCCATGTAGTGTTTAGGTCTACTGACAAATTACATTTAAAAACCCCAAAACAACAACAAACACAGAAAAAATTATTGTTATGTAATCTGCAATTTGCAAATACTGCTGTCATCTCTGCTATCAGAATTGAAACAGCATACTTGGGAAGATTAATATGGCCTGGAAGCCATTGGTGTGTATGATATGATGCAGGGAGCATAGCCTCATTCTGCTGTTCCCTGGGTAAAAGGAGATCTTCTAAGAATGTTGGCAGATGATTAGCAGAAATGTTAGGACACTAATCCTTCAGGGCAAATCTTCTCATTGCTGCACTTTGACTGCTCGTAGCTGTGAACAGGACCTGAAGATGGTAAGGACACACTTTTTTATTAAATTTGATAAATACTGGCTCAGATTAAAATAATTATAGTGAGCATCTTCTGTATCCTCCACCGAACATGTTTGTTAAATATAGAGCTTAACATGCTGTCCTACTTTCTTAATTGTCCTCTGAGAATCCACTTGAATGTTCCTGATAAAGACTTTGTGTACTGGGGAGGACAGAGATGGAATTTTGAATTGATTTGTTGAGATAAACCAGTAATTTCCATTACTGATGGGAGTTACTGAGTCATTCTCTAGGA